>NW_028277104.1:0-197500 GCF_059951505.1 Python bivittatus
ATTTTATTACATATTACACAACAAGGCAAATTCAAGCACCTAGAAGTAAGATTTTTTTTAGAGGAGTAAGAATTTGACCAAAAACTGAAATCAAATACACGACAATTTTAAATGTTCATAAATACTGTATATCAGTTGGAGTGCACAATGTTTTTAGTAGTCTATTTTCTACCTTTTTTCTTTTTTTTGATTCTTAAATAACAAAATAATGAGGACTTTGGCATGTAGTTTAGAGATCCAAAAAGACATCTAAAATCTTTCTTATTGTAAAAATAAGGTACTCTGTTGATTGGTTTTCCATGAACAGCATATAAAACGCTAACTGTACAAGCTCAGTAATTTCTTTATCCGCTCACTGTTACTATATCTCTGCATCTTTTCTTCTTCTTTTCCTTGTTTTTTTCTTTTTTCTTTAAAACAAATGAAGTTCAGAAATAATGCTGTACCCCTTTTTTTTAAATGACTGTGTGGTCGACACCCCGGTCCCTGGGCCGCGCTGCCACTTGGTAGCCTCCCAAAGCGCAGCAGTTCAGGATGGGAGACGTGGGGTCCAGAGATACTGGGGACACAGCTGTCTTGGACAGCTCGGTCTGCACTCAGCAGCCTTTGACCTCTCACGGTAGGCTTGTGCTCTGCAGTGTGGCCTGTTAGGAGCAGTAACATAGGGTTGGAGAATGTTTGCATTTGCCGTTTTACACTTGATGCGTTTGATGACCCTATGGGGAGAGGAAAATTACAGAGCCTGCCTTGCGGCCACTGGCGGCTTTGCGTGCAGCGGCTTACGATCTGGCTGCCAGCCAAGGACCTCGGACTCTGGTGCAGCCCCGGCACGAAGCTGCGCTGCTCTGGCTGCGTGGAAGGGGGCAGCCTGATTTAGGCATCCCAGATTTCCTGCCAGCCCCAGATGGAAGGCAGGGTGTGACAGGATTACCAATGGAGCTTCCATCTCTTTTGGTTTCCTGGGGGCGTGGAGGGGATCGTGCGCTCTGTATCCAGCCCACGTTTTCAGCGTAACACCTTCAGGCAGATGAGGGTGCACCTAAAGAAGATTGCTTTTTCAAAAGAGAAGGGAGGGTCAGGCATCTGGCCTTTGTTTTCAAACAAGTTAAAGACGGGCTTAGACAGATGTCTGTTCCTTGCACATTCCCCTCTGCGCAACCTTCAGTTTAAAGCTGAGAAGGAAACAGCTTTGATTATGTGACTGAGATCAAGACCCGGGATATGATGCTCTTTAGACTCGGTTCTCGGGAGACCAGCTGCTGCAGCCTTGGTTGAAAAGGGAAGCTCTTTATGCCAGGAGGGAGTAGTGATTGAAAATCTGCCAACCAAAAGTCCTTTGGTTATAGCTTCTAAGTGTACCAGTGCTTTCTGTTGGGGGTTGCAGATGATCACCTGGCTTTGCCCTGGGGTCTCCAGGTATTTTCTGCTCCCAAAGTTCATCTCATTTCCCCACTCAAGGAACGGAGGAACGTCCTACAAAATGCTGAAGAAGATAGGCAGAAGTCTAACCTACGTTATGCCCTAGAGCTGAAAAGAAGAAAAAAAAGTTAAAAGTTAAATCTGAGTTTGTACACCCAAATTTTAAAGTTCCCAGTAGAACCAGGGATACTCATTTAGATCTTAAGTAGTTGACAAAACTCCTCCATTTTCTTTATTGAAAGTGGAAGCTGTCCAAATTAAAATAATTGCAGGTGAATAACAAGAAAAAGCTCCAAAGAGGCCTCTGCCGTATCTAGGGCAAAGGCAGAAGTTATGGAGGTGGTCTAGTGGGTGAAGCACCTGCACCCGGCCCTCAAAGACTAGCAAGAAGGGTGGACGTTGGAGTCATGGGGTCAGCGGATCGTCCGGCCCTGAATCCCGTGGAGGGAGCGGAGTCTTCTCAGAAGATGGAAGCCGAAGAGTCATTCTTTTTTAAAATAATTGTTATTGCTTTTTAATTAATAACCAAAGAAAAACAAAAGACAAAAATAATACACTATCAAGAAGGAAAAAAACATTAAAAAGTGCTATTTCAAGAAGAGTGACAAAAATACCACAAAGAAAATAAAAACCTTAGCATAGCATATCATTATAACAGTAAGTAGTTACAAATCGCTATATATTTATCTAATTTAAATATTGTTCAGATGCATATATATTTCCGATACATTTGTGTGACTGTCATTTTTTTAACCCAGTGTATTTTGTATAAATGAGTCTCATATTTCATGACTCTGTCCATATAAAGTCTATGCCTACAGGCGATCCGCTCATAAATCAGGTCTTCAATCCGTTGAGTGAACGGGGCCGTACATTTACCTTTCCAATGCTGCAACGTCAGTCTTTCGGCCATAGTGAGGGCGTGGAGAATCCACTGACGTTGCCCAGATGTCAAATTCCATGTACTGTGTATATAGTTCAAAAGAATATTATCCTCTGAACATTTTAGCTTTTGTCGCACCATCATGTTTATATAGTCACTACTTTCTCCCAAAACTTAGTAAGTATAGGACATTGTAAGAACATATGTTTTAAAGAGGCATCGTCCTTCTTACATCTCCAACAAAATGCTGTTTTTGACAGTCCTTTTCCATACAAACGTAGCAGATTCCAATACATTCTAAATATTATTTTTTGTTCTAAAAGTTGTAATTTGAGATCCATGGACACTCTTGCTATAGAAGTTAAAACACTCTCCCGTTATCTAGGCAATACAGAAACCTCTAATTCTTTATTCCACTCATCCCTTAACATCTGCATATCCAGTTGATTTATTGATAACAAATATCTATAAAAGCTAATAGTAGATGTTTTAGTTCTGAAGGATTTAACAAGTCGTTCTAGTATCTGGGGTGTCTCCGAAGTGACCCTGACTCTTGAGGAGGACAGCCGTGGAAGGAATACCTGCGGTAGAGGCCCTTGTGCCTGCTCCCCCCCCAGCACAGGAATGACACCTGGACCTTGCCTGGAGAGTGGGCTAAAAGCAGGACGCCACGCCTTGCAGTCACTGGCAAGAGGGTTGAGGCAGAGGAGGGGCAAAAGAGGGGGCTCGTTCCCCCATGGTGCTCCTGATCCCGAGAGCAGCTGGACTCCTTTGGGCTGGCTCGACCGACTGATCACAGGGCACGAAGCATTTCTCCTGGGGAATGTGCCTTCGAAAGCCAGTTTCCCCTCTAGCATCTGGGAGGGTTTGCCCTTGGAGAGAGGAGGGACCCAGCCCAGCTCCCAGCAGGGCTTGGCTGAAGGCCCCCCCCCACTTTACAAGTGTGGGCTTGGAGGAGCGGAGGCAGAAGGAAGAGATCCCACAAAGCCCCCTTCCTGGAGGTCCTGCCTGGCTGCAAGGGATAGAAGTGCTGCTGGACCGAACAACCCTTCCATCTGGCCCAGCAAAGCCTCCCTGAGTCAGATCTGGCTCCCGTCCCTTGTTTTCCACCTCAGAAGCAGGTCCCTGCCTCCTCTGGCCCCCTGGCCAGTTTCGTGTGTCGTGACCCAGGATTCTCCACGGCCGGAGAGGGTGGGAACGCAGCCCCCTGCTCTGGGTCAGTGGGGCTCGGTTTGAGCCTCGTAAGTCTTGATCACTGAAATGCAGCCGGGGGCAGCCTTGAACCTCACCGTGGTGAAGGGCTTGGTTGCAGCTGAGCTCTTTCAGTGCAAACAGTTTGGTGGATAATTAAGCGAAGCCTCCTAGGAAGGAAAAGAAAAATCCACTGAGTGCATTAAAAGCTCCCTCGGTGCATGACATTCCCAGTGTGCGGATGGCAGGGAGCAACCTGGGCTGCAAGGCATGCAGACGCACCCAGGTTGCCATTGCTGATCTCTCCCAACAGCAGAGGGCCGGCAGAGGGTGGCACGGTGCCAGTCACAGGGCACCCAGACAACCGGTCTGTCTCGTGGATGGAAGCGGCTTCCTGGGAATTCTGAAACAAGGCTGGGTGGCTCTTACAACCCCCCCAGCCTCTTTTCCTGCTGAGGCTGCATCCAGCGTGGTGCAGAGTCTCCCATGGTGCAGCCTGTGCAGCTGTGTCAGTGGCCTGCAGCTTGCCTGTTCTTAGGAAAATCCTGCAGGCAACTTCCTAGGTAGGTTGCGCAAAGCATGTGGTAAAATTCTTAGCAGCCAAGTCATCCAGAAAGATCTTGCTGTGTTTCCTCAAACAAGCTATTTCTGCATTTTCCTTGCTGTCTCCTGGGCCAGCCAGGCTCTCCAGCTGCAGCTGGGCGGAAGGACCTTCCCTGGTAACTCCCCAAGCAGTTTATTCCACCCACCCCCATGTGGGGCCAGTGGTGCTTTTCTCTGTGAAACAGATGGACCTGGGTTCAGGTCTTGCCTCCTCTGGGTAATTAAGCAAAAGTTGATTTTCCTTGGCTTGAGCTTGGTGACACCCCCTCCAAAAAGCTGCCCCCCGTTGTGAGCACTGATTTCATCCGGAACCATCTGGGTTGGGTGGTTCAGATGTGGACAGCTTCTTCTTAATGTCTCCCTCTCCCTGTGATTCCCTAGGCAAGGAGGGAGTGCTGGGGCAAGTGGAGGGGGAAGGGGGTTGCTGTGCTCCCTCTTGGACTGAGTGTACCGGTGGGAGGGGGCTTATTGCAGGGACGGGGTCAAGGAAAAACTAGCGGGAGCTTGAGGGGCAAAGGTCACGTCTGGGGGAGTACAAGGACAGAAAAAGGGAGGAATGAAGAGAGAGAGAAGTAGTAGCTCATTCGAATTCGGGCCCTCCTGGGCAAGGTGCACAGTTGGGCTCTACCTGCAGACCTCTCCCTTTAGGTGATTTTTGGAAATGGCTTACTCCGAAGGAAGCTTCCATAAAGCTTGATGCCGGTTGCGTGTGCTTAAGGAGTAAAGAGGCTATGTTCACACAGCATGTCTGACCGGGCCAGGGCTGCATTTGTACCCTGGGCTCGGTGAAAGCGAGAAGCTGGAATCTGCCTTCCTATCGCTGAGCTCCCCGGTGCCCTGACCTGCTTTCCAGAATGACAGAGAAGAGGTCTTGGCCTCTGCTGTATTTCTGCTCAAGCAACAAAGAAGTTGGTTTTTTCTGCAGCCTCGTCCTCTTCTGACTCAGTCTCTGCTAGCCAACAAAGCAGCTATTCCAGGTACTCTTTACCAAGTCGAATATCCATCATGCTGTATCTGTGACTGTTACTGATTTCACCTAGGAAAGGAATTGTCTGTTGGTCTTGTTAAATTTCAGTCTGCCATTTTCAGCTCCTTGCATTGGGCTGTCAAAGGAATTTTGAACTATTTTGTTTCATTTGCAGATTTGACAAGCATTTCCTCTACAAATAATAAAAAGGTTAAACTGTACAGGGCCCAGGAATGAATCTTCACTTGGTATCTCCCTCTGGTTAAATGAGGCTTAATGAGAAAGTATCAATGAGCACTCTCTGAATGCAACATTTGAGCCAGCTGTATGTCCGCTAGGTCATGCGGTCATGATTTGCTGTTCCAAATGTCATGAGGTTCTTTGTGGAAGTTAAGGTACAACATTCCTACAATCCAGTAAGATAGTTGCTTGAACAAAAAGCCAAAAACCAGATAAAATTTACTTTGGCTAGGGTTGCTTTTGACAAATTAATAATTCTGTTATTTTCAAGGTGATTTCAGATCAATCTCTTGAACCAAGGTGCTCTAGAATAATTCCCGTTCTTGATATCGGACTGTCATTTGCCAGATCCTCATTTGCTCTCCTCCAGCTGTCTGGCACTTCTCCAGTTCTCCAGATTGTCTCAGAGATAATATTAAAAGCTTTGGCCAGACCAACAAAGGGGTATTCCCTGGTCATGTTTCTATTGAGCTTCAATCTGCTCTCCATAATTTCATGGTGGAACACGTACTTTTTAGTTGGAGGGACTGAACAAAAAGAGAAGTTGGGTAGCTCTGCCTTTCCGTGGCGGTTGTGTCTCACTGATTCTTTTCCTATGCCTCTAACCGCTTCTGCGTAGTAAGCCTACAAGCAACGGGACATTTTATCAGATGCTTCTTCCGAGACTCTGAAAAGACAGTCACGGCCGAGGTCCGGACTGGTCTGCAGGCTGTTACAGAACGAATCCCTGAGAGTTTGGCACCCAGTTTGGATGTGGCACGGAGCAGAGAAGGGAGAATCATCCAGCGGAAGGAAGAGTTGAAGGAGTTAATGGGGTTACTTTTGTTCTCAAAGACTCCTTAACTTTTCAGGTTTAAATTGCAGGAGTGGTTTGAAAAGAAGCCTGTAAATAGGAGTTTGGAGTATATTATGTTTTTCCTATCAGAGTGCAATGGACTGGTAACTACTTTGCCAGAAAGCATAGCAAGGACTGGAATTGATTACCAGAAGGATGAGCCTCTAAAAAGAAATACCCAGGTGGTTAACATTAAGTCCCAAAGAGCTGAAAGGAAAGCTAAGCCTGGTGACAAAGTAAAAGGGAATAAAATTACTAAATGTATAAAGAAAAGAATCTAAATCTTTTCATCTACTAGAGACGGATTCTAAAACGGGGAATAAGAATCCTGCCTTGAAAACAGAAAAAGAGAAAGCAAAGAGAAAGTTCTCTCTTAGAATATGATTCTAAAAACAGAGTTTAGGGGAAAGTGTGAAAAACGTATCCAAACTGCAAGACCTTAATCACAAGCAGAAGTAGAAATTGTGAGCCTCTCTAGAAGTTAGCAGGGACCTGCAGTTAACCAGGGTTAATTAACATCCCAAACTCAGAGGCCCACTTCATCAATTGGAACATAAATTGTGTGTTCTTTCTATCATAGATTCAGTTCTGCTAGATTTTATTACGGAAGCAGAATTGCATTGCTTGCAAGTGACCTGGTGGCATCCAGTGTTTTTGAAAAGGTGGTTCCCTCTCATCGGTGTGTGAGAGCTTATCTCCTCATCCATGACAAAGAGAATCTACTTACTTACTTACTTTATTTATTTATTTAAAATTTGGTCACTGGCTATCTCACGAGGAAGTGACATCCTAAGTGATGAGGAAGAATCCTAGTTAGCCTTTCCAATATTCCTTTAATTCCTGTTTTATTTTACAATCCATATCATGATTTTTTCTGTGGTTTCAGCTAAGCCTGGAATTGAGAGAACTGCCTGAAGAAAAGACTTTTTCAGGTTCTTTTGTTGCCCATAAAAGCACAATAGGACATTATAGAGAAGCTTGATAACCGGAGGGAACACCGTATGCGCAAAGCGTGAGTAACTCTCAGTTGGAGGAGGAGGTCCATGGTTGGCTGGTGCCCTACCAGAGAGACCAGGAGCAGAAGTTCCCTGTTTGGACAAAAGATGGTGGAGGATGGAAGAAGCATGTGGGGAAGGGCAGCCAGGGCATCGCTTAGGAAAGGAAGCCCAGCAGAGTAATGTCTCTTTTCCACGTTGCCTGTCTCTGGAATCAAGGGGTCTCCAAATGTTAAGCAAGAAAAAAAATCCATAGGAAGGACACCGGAGCTTCGAATGGCGAGGGGTGTGGGGGGAGCTAGGACGTTTATTCAGGCAGGTTAGAGATTGTAAATTCTCGTCTAATCTGACATTGGAAATCCAGTGATTAGTAATTAGAGGGCCCTCCTATAGTGGAAGAGAGATAATGACACGTAAACTAAAAATGGTGTCAGGGAAGGACTTTGGTAGAAGGCCCGTAGGCATCCTTCTGGACAGAACCAGCGGGAAGGCCACATTTTATGAGGATGATCTGACTGAATTTTTATCCAGTCCGAGAAACCCTGCTTACTGGAAATGACGCTAACATGAATCTGCCTGAGCTTAAGACCTGATTTCAGGTCACTTGGGGAGCAAAGGAAAGAGCTGGGTCTGTAGGTGATTAAAGAAGAGCTAGGATGGCTGAGTGGACAGTGGACCTTTCCTTGCAGTCTCTAACCTTCTGGTAGTGAAATGACAATTATTTGTATAGATGTTTCCATGTAGTGAATGTCAGGGCTGCATTTTGTCTCCTTTTTATTTAGCTTTTATGTGAATGACATGGTTTTGGCCCTGCATGATTCAAGTTTTCGTGTGCCTGAGGTCTGGATAGATTTGTGAATGTGGTTCTTTCCACTGGTGACCTGATCTTAATCTCAGCTGCTCAAAGGGAGTTGAGAAGTTTCATTGGGGAGTGTCGTATTCATTGTAAAGAGAGCAGACTTGTTAAATAACATGATTAAAACTGAGGTCGTTTTGGGTAAGAAAGGAGTCCTATATAAATCTTGCATAATAAGGATGTACAGTAGAGTGAGAAAATGCTGTGGGTGCCTGGGAGTGGCCCTGTCTTCCTCAAGAAAGCATGCTCCTTTTCGCCCAGAGGTGCCTGCGGTCTTCAAGCCCTCGAGAGAACGGTTGGCCTTGAACTTATCAGGGCTTCTTTTAAGCATCAACAGTCACTCTGCAGTTCTGGGGCTGCCTGTCTCGTCTCCACATCAGTGGCCTATACGCACCTATACATTTCATCTGTCCTCTTTTTAAATTATCGTCAGAAATGTTTATCATTCTACTTGGGGTGAGTTTATGGTTCAGTGTATAGAAAGAGCTCAGATAATTCAACAGTCAAGTTAAGGGTGTTGGAGGATCACAGCAACAGAGTGCCAGGCTCCCCCCCCCCATTTTTAGCTGATCGTAATTCTATGCTCCTGGCCTCACCCTCAAGTTCTGGAAAGCATTTTATTTATTTTGCACTTAAGATATTCTAAGCCTCGCATTGAGGATTGTAATTCAAGCTCTGTGCCAAGAAAAGCCGGATTCTGTGTCATGAAATAAATTATCCAAATGGTGCTAATTTGCATACTTTCTCTCTTGCATAGTTTCCTCCAATCTTGCTAACTGGGAAAGAGGCAGCGCCTTGCGAGGCAGCGCAAATCAGCCTCTCTCTGGTTTCGGAGGTCCCAGTCACATGGAGCAGAGACTCGAGAGTTGCTCTCCAGCAGGGCAGGGTGAAGGGGGGGCTCCTGCCAGGCCGGGTGGTCGATTCTTGGCAGTGTCAGTTGGCCGTGTGGAATCTGGCCTTAAGAATGATCTCCGGCTCTTTATCTGCTCCAAACTGTTCTACTTTATCTGGCCCTTTCCTCAAAGCTGCTGGATTTCCCTCCGAGCCTCTCTTCCCACCGCAGCCTCACGTATCTGTCCAGGAGGGAAAGAAACCGCAGTCTGCGCCTTCAAAAGGGCACTGGGTTCGTATGCTTCCTTTTCTAATCACTTTAGGAAATTGCTTGTTGACTGCTTTTCAGCTATTAGGAACCTTTGGATCGACAAGTTTTTACAGCATTGGGTGAGTTTCCTTCAGTCCTTAGCAAAAGAAGTTTTAAATGCAAATTCAGGGACTTTAAAAAAAGTCTTTTTGCAATAAACAGCAAAAGGGTGATTAGAACTTTGATTTTGGAAA
The DNA here is from genome assembly GCF_059951505.1 of Python bivittatus. Taxonomy (NCBI): domain Eukaryota; kingdom Metazoa; phylum Chordata; class Lepidosauria; order Squamata; family Pythonidae; genus Python; species Python bivittatus. The sequence continues at coordinate 9,325 of NW_028277104.1, forward strand.
GTTACAAGTGGATTAAGGGTCCAGATGGATTTGAAATAAGGTTTTGGAATTAATCATAAGAATCCTCCCCATGGGAAAATGCTTTTGTTTTGAATTCTCTTAAAAAAAAAGAGAGGCTGAGACTTTGAAGATTGGACACTAGAGGGAACCAGAAGGAACTAAAGATTACAATTAAAAAAGAACATTTAAATTTGACTTACTACTACAGAATGGAGCAAAATATTTTAACGATGGACATATTGAAGGATATTTTTGAACAATGGACCCAGAAGTTAATTTTAAGAGTGTCTGCCTTTATAGACAGACTATGTTTAAAAGATGTTATGGAAGAGGAACAAGTTTTACTGGATAATTCTGTGACTGATCTGAAAGTGGATTTGAAAATGACAGGCTACAAGAATGGTATGGAAAAAGATGCTACATTGGACATACAAATGAAACCAGCTGATATCTTAATAATTAAAAGAGACATACAAATAACAAACCAAAAGAATGACCTGGATAACTTTCCTATATTGGATTTACAAAAGAGAATTGTTAAAGCTTTGAAGAATTTTGTGAGAAAGGACAAAGAAAAAATGAAAAGAAATCAAGTTCTAGGACATTATTTGAAGGGACTAAAGATTGTTAAAAGTAAAATGAAGGAATATAAATTTGGTTTATTTGATCAAGGTTAGAATAGACATGTTGGTATCTGGTAGCATCTTAATGGACTTTTGCTGATCAGGACTGAACAACAAGGCTTTAAGGATTTGTTTATAGATAAGAGATGGGATATGGGAAGAAGAGATCATTTGTTGTATTTTAGGAGAAGGTGATAAGTTACTAAAATTGTTTATACTTGTGATGAAGAGGAAAGTCATTTCTTTATGGTTCTTTTCTTTTCTTTTCCTTTACTATATTCTTATTTTTCTTTTCTATTTTTCTTTCTTTTTTTTTTCTTTTTTCCACGTTTCAGTTTTTATTCTTTTTTTTTAGTATTAGTTTTTATCTTTTTAATTTTAATTTTTAATAAAATATTATAAAAAATATAACGTCCAAAGTCTGCTATCATTTCTGTGTTATCAGGAGCTGCAGGAAGAATCCACTTCATTTTTTCTCCTCTCAGATAGTCCAAGATTTGCACCCTCTCCCCATTCTCTTGCACCAAACTCAACCCTTCTGCTATTGAATGTGCTCCCTGGTGCTCAGACGCCCTTCTAAGGAGCAGCTGGATTGCTGAAGCCCTTGAGCTCTCACTCGTCATCACTGAGCACTGCGCCATCTCCTCCTCCTCCTCTTCCTCCTGCAAGGAGCCAGAGCTAGAATGTCCTGGTCCATGGTCTCCTGGGCTTCCGCCTGGATGAGGTGTTCTCGGTGGGAAAGCAGAGCATTCTTTCATTGAAGCTAGAGGGACTTCCCGCTCCAATGAGGCACTGTGTCACCAGGAGGAGCAGGCTAGAATTTGGGGCCTGCTCTCTCTGATTTTTTAATGACTCAGGGTGTTAAGCTTATTCTTCAGCTTTCTGGAGTCTCCTGCTGAAGCTAATCAGGAAAGGCATGGCTTCCTGTGATTTTGGGTTCCAGGGTCTTGAAGAACTTTGGGATTGCACATAGCTCATTGATCTAAGTCTTTATCTATGGAACATGGGCTAGTTTACTCCTGGGAGTAATATTTATTATCCTGCCTTTCCTTCAGGAGCTCAAGGTAGCATACAAAGCACTCCCTACTCCTGTTTTCCCCCATGACAACCCATGAGATAGATTCGGCTGAGGAGGAATGACTGGCCAAAAGTCACTGGGGGAGCTTCCATAGCTGAGGAGAGACTAGAACCTTTATCACCCCATCACCCTGGCTCCCAAGTGAGAAGGGCACTGTGTCAGGATCTACGCAAGCAACTATCAAAAGGCTATTAGAAGGTTATTAGAAAATTTATAATGTTGACAAGTATGTGCTAATTAGCTAGTAATGCAAATGTTAGTTTAGGCAGGACTCATTATTTGTCTAGATGCTTGCTTGTTCCTGCCATAAAGGGAAAGAGGGGAGATGGAGAATAAACAACTAAGGCCAGATGAGGTGTTATCTCGCCTCGAGGCGCCAGCAAGGCCGAACAACTGTGAGACCAAAGAAGAGGTGCGAAAGAAGCAAGCAGGAAAATAGAGTAGAAGGGGGTTAAAAGGAGAGCCCTGGCCGGGGAGGGTCAGTCTCAGCAATCTATGGAATGCTGTATGCTGCTTCTCAATAAAGAAACCTTTACTGGAAACAAACCGGCTCCAGGAGATTTACTGGAATTGGGAATTGAGCATGCAGACTCTGACACACTGTTCCTTTAGGCCAAGAGCCTGGGAGCATAAGTAGCCACGGACTTTTCATAGGTGACTTAGGACACAAGTTATCTTGAATCTCCCAAGGCTTGGAGTGTGGCAGACCATTCTTGGTGGGAAGACATAGGTTGGAGTAGGAGTTGCGTACCCATCTCCTGTGACTGCCTGGTTTCCCATTCCTTCTCCTGCTTTCCCTCCTGACTGGCTGATGTTGGACCACCTCCTGCAGGAATCGGCCTTTATTTATCTATTGGGCAACTGCTTCCAAAGTTCAGGTGCCTCTCCAGCCCTTCTGGTGGGTGGAGGGACAGCCCTGCTCTGAAAGAACTGAAAGCCTGAAGCCAAAGACCAGATTTTCCTGGAGCCACTACTTGTCCTGCAAGGCATCTCAGGGTATGTTGAACTTACACTGCTTTATTTTGGAAAAGGAGTATGGTCCCTGTTTACTGTGGCCTGTAAGAAAGCTCCAGGCAGTGGGCAGCTGTTCTCCCCTGTCCTGGTTGCCCATTCAGAGATCAACTGGTTTAGAATGTGGAGGTTCTGCTTACTAACGGATGTGAACAGATCATCCTTGTTGCTAGTCTGATTTAGGTCCTGGTCATTCAGCTCCTGAGAACTGCCACAGGGCACTCCGTGTCCTGGCAGAGGTCTGTTCTGTACACAAGAGGTGCCAGGTCCAGCAGGGGCAGGCCATTTTGGCCAGGCCATTGAGATTCTGGGTCTAATGCAGCTTCCTTCCAGTTATCTGGGGAGCACATAGGAGGGCTTGCTCCACTGTCTTTGGTAGTCGAAGGTAGACAGCCACTGAACAGAGAAGTTTCAAATCTCCATGGAGTCGGGGGCAGATACACCTTATCATGGAGGTCAATATCACATTGCATGAAGGAATGCTTAATCCCCTTCAGCAAGCACAGAGTTGTTGGGTGGCCCACTACTCTCTCTACAGTTGGCGGTAAGCAATTCCTCCCCTACTGAGCTGTCTTAGAGGTGCCCCAAAGGGGACGAGTATTTCAGTGTTGGTTGAAATGCTTTCCGTAAGCTGATGGTGGCTGGCACGAAGGAATGCATCATCTTATCCTTTCCCAAATGCGCCTTCTGTCATCGGTTTTTCACTAGGCTGCTGTGAATTTGAGTGTGCCATAGAGAAAAGCAAAAATGACTTCCTCTTTACCTTTGTTTGGTGGAATTTGAAGCTGTGCCAGAGGAAGCTGCAAATGTAATTTTTATTTGAGAGGAGTGGGAAAAGGCCCACAAAACCGTTTCCAACTCTGCTTAGGCCAAGCACTTGGAGCCACTAGGATTTCTGACATGAGGGCTGTGCTGCCTGTATCTTACAGGCAGAAACAAGTGTGGTGGAATTCACTTGCACCTAAAGATTAGCGCAGGGTTGCAGCCCTGTTTCTGTCCAAACGAATACTTTTGTCAGAGTCCTTGGAATGGTTTGTAGTGATCCTGGGCGATTCCAGTCCAGGTCCAGCCTGTTGCATCTTGGCGTCCCACCATAGCCAGCTAACATCCTCCAGACGCGTGCACCCCCTTGTCCTGTTCCTTGTTCCAGCATCTGATCTTTGGAGGGGGGCCGTGGTCATCATTCCCTCTGTTCCCAGAGTTCAGAGAGGAGTTTTCCTCCTCTTGTAGCCAAGATGGCCATTTCTGCCACAACAGGGACACGCTGGCCACTTTGGCAGAGCCGCAAGGCTTTGGAGACAAAGCAAACAAGGCAGGTTCAACAGTGGGTTGGCTGGAAAGGGACAGTCTTGTGAATTGGGTTGTTGCGTTAGAGATAATTTGTGAAATCTGGCATGAAGATCAGTGTGCATTTTTACTCTATTTTGGGGGTTAACCTTTGAGACACTGCTTTTTAATGCTGCTACTTGATCGAGAGGCCTTTCGGACAGTCAGTCACGTCCTGGTCTCCTTATGGCTTTACTGTAGTAACACGCTCTACGTGTGGGGGGGCTGCCCTGGAAGACCACCCAGAAATTTCAACTGGTCCAGAATGCAGTGGCACAGGCATGGGTTACACTGGTTGCCAGTTTGCTTCTGGGTGCAGTTCAGGGTGCTGGTCATTCATTACCTGTGAAGCCCTTCAGGGCATAGGGCCTGGTTACTTGAGGGACCCCCTGTTTCCCATAATATTTGCTCGTCTGGTTCAGTCTGGCAGGTTGGCACACTCCGGGTTCCTTCGATTAAACAATGCCATCCACGGGGATCCCGGAAGTGCGCCTTTTCTGCCACAGGGCCTGCCCTCTCAAAAGACGTTACTCCTGAGATCCAGAGGCCCCTGCCCTGCCGGTGTTTCGAAGGGGCTTGAAGACCTGGCTCTTCTCCCAGGCCTTTAGCAAGGGCAAGTGAAACCCCCTTTGATTGTGAGTTTCTGATTCTTTTTTCTATTCCTGTCTGGGTTCCCACATCATTGCTATATTTTATTTTATTTTATTTTTTGTTTCTTCTTCTTCTTCTTCTTCTTCTTCTTCTTCTTCTTCTCCTTCTCCTTCTCCTTCTCCTTCTCCTTCTCCTTCTCCTTCTCCTTCTCCTTCTCCTTCTCCTTCTCCTTCTCCTTCTCCTTCTCCTTCTCCTCCTTCTCCTTCTCCTTCTCCTTCTCCTTCTCCTTCTCCTTCTCCTTCTCCTTCTCCTTCTCCTTCTCCTTCTCCTTCTCCTTCTCCTTCTCCTTCTCATTTTTAAAGTGTTTTTACTTGTGAGCTGCCCAGAGTTGTCAGGAGTTGAGTGGCATACACGTTTTTAAAATAAATATTTGTGATAGAGACAGTATGCTTGTGTACGATGATTCAACACTGGAGGAGTAATTTAACAGCTCTATAGAAGTGGGGCTTTCGGGAGAGGATTAACGATCAGGCACGATGGAGAGCAAGAACAGCATCTTTGAGTTAGGAGAGGCTGCTCTGTCCCTCAGCTACAACCTCCTGCTTGGTGCAGGAATACCCCCCCTTTTTTTTTGAAGGTAGCGGCCGCATTTGCTTTCTTTAAGCAACCTGGCCTTTCATCCATTCTCCAGAATTTCTCAGAGATAATGCATAGATTACCTTTGATCTAGAGACACAGGTTAGCCTAGACCCTAAGCCAATTTCTTCAATATCTACATGCAGTTTATCTGGCTTTGAAATCTAAACTCAGAGGTGGTCCCTTGCTATGGTGTTATCGGTCTCAAGCTTCAATCCTGTCCTTTCATTATGCACTTCTCATTGTCTTGGTGGACACATGCTTTTTGATGGAGAAGACTGAATCAAGATAGGAGCTGAATAGTTCTGCCTGTTTTAGTTACCTATTAACATTTTGTTAAGTTCATTGAGTAGCTGATATACTAACCCTTTTCTTTCTCTTTTGAATTCTTTTATTTTGAATGTATCTAAAGATGCCCTCAAAAAACCCCTTTTGACTTAGTGGTTTAAGAGGCCACATTTCAGCAACACCCCAATTTTTGCATTGCAGAAGCATTTATCTAACTGATTTTAGCCTCCAAGCCCTCCTAATCAAACTCACCATGCTTTGGCCAAAGATCTTTTCACCAGTCCTTGTGAGGTGCTGTCTATCTCATGCCTCCAAATTAACCATGGTCCTAGAAACCAAATCTCTCCTGTGGACACAATTTGCGACGCCTCTCTTCTCCTCTCTTTTGTGGTCTGGAAGGATAAATGAAAATGTCACTGATCATGCAGGTTCTGGAGCATTTTCAAAGATGGTGATGTCACTGTAGCTATTTGAGAATTATGTAGCAGCAGAACAGGACCATTATCAGTGGAACTGACAATATTTTGAAAGTTGTTGTATCCTATCCCTGATCCATGCTACTGCAGATAGCACACTTCAGGAGCTGACAGGTCATGTGTTCATGTCCCCTTGGATGTTTTGTAGATTTAGATTTTTTTATCCCGCCTTTATTATTTTTATAAATAACTCAAGGCGCCGAACATATCTAATATTCCTTCCTCCTCCTATTTTCCCACAGTGACAATCCTATGAGGTGAGCTGGGCTGAGAGAGTGTGACTGGCCCAAGGTCACCCAGCCGGCTTTCATGCCTACGGTGGGACTAGAACTCACAGCCTCCTGCTTTCTAGCCTGGTGCCTTAACCACTAGACAAAGTGGCTCCTCTTTGTCTGCAGAGCACCCAGATGCCTACTGTTGCCAGCGCCTCCTTCCCTGTCAGGTCACCCTAAGCTGGTTTGGGTGGGACAGATCCTTCCTTACAGTTTCACCAAATATGAAATGAAACAGGTAGTCTTCTTTGGTTAACGACCACAATAGGGACCAGAAAATTGGTAGTTAAGTGGGGTGGCTGTTAAGTGAATCACCATGTGACCAGACCCAATTTTACGACCATTTGTATGATGGTCATTAAGTGAATCACTGCAGTTGTTAAACGAATCGTGGTTGTTAAGCAAATCCAGCTTCCCCAATGGATTTTTTTGCCAGAATTCGCTTAATGACGACTTAATTTGCTTAACAACCGTCGTAAAAAAAGGTCGCAAATTGCTATCACGTGACTGGGAGGTGGTGCAATGGTTTGCAATGGTCATAAGTTTGTAAAGCATTTTTCCGTTGTAACTTGAACCTTCGTTAAACGAATGGTCATTAAATGAGGACTACCTGTTAGATTTTTTGAGGGTGGGGAGATATGTGATAACTGCTATTTTGAGCAGCAATGGATGTTTGTTCTTTGGTGAATCCTCCACCAAGTGCTTATCCATTTTCAGGGCAAAAGTAATAGATCTACTGTTTTCTTGCTATCAGCTTCCAATGATATTTTGATACCTATTTTCTTTCTGGTTTGGGTAATAGTATTTTTCCCATCGGGATTGTTTTCTATGGGGGTTACATATGCCGTTGTAGCCTTTTATCAGTCAAACAATAAAAGAAGGGATATTGTGACAACAACCTCCTGTCCTAGCCAACCAGGGTTCGCTAGCCTCCCCTCCCCTGAACTTAGGTGCTTCTTGAAAATGATGGAAAAAAAGGAGGCTCAGGCAAACTGCGGACACATTCCTCATCTCTAATGTAAACCTACTTTTCTCTTGGTCCCAGTCTTGTTCTTCGCCCACGGGACAGTGGCCTGCTCTGGGTCTCCCACCTGCTCGCCAGCCTGTGAGCAGGGGAGCAGAAGAGCTACCTTGCAAATGATTGCTTGGCTACTTCTGACTGCACTGAACCCCTGTGCTGGGTTTTCAGGCTAAGCCGCTTCCAAGCTCTTCCACACAGGCTGTCCTCGTAGCTCTGCAATGAATCTTTCCTCCAAGCAGCAGCTGTGATTTAGGAGTATACTGGTGCCGTCTTGCCACAAGCCAAGTAGCAGGCGTTTCGTAGAATCCTAGAAAATAAAGGCTAGAAGAAGCTTTGGAGGTCATCATCTAACCCCCTGTAGCATCCCCAGCAGATGGCCATTCAGCCTCTATTTAAACATCTCTCCTGAAGGAGGTGGCTTGTTACACTGCTCAACAGCTCTTACCATGGCAAAAATTTTCCCAGTGTCCTACCAAAATCTGCTTCCTTGTAATTTGAACTCCTTGTTTCTTGTCCTGTCTTCTGGAACAAATTTGAACAATTCTGTGCTGTCTTCTGATGACAGCCTTACAGATACTTGAAGACAGCCATCATATCTCCCCACAGTTCTCCAGATTAAATATGTTCAGTGCCTCCAACCATTCATACATTTTCCTTCCTTCCCTCTTGGTTACTCTCTTCTGGAAATGTTTCAGTTTGTCAATGTCCTTCCTAAAATGCAGTGCCCCAAGCTGGATACACCACACCATGTATAGTTGGCGTAACACAGAAGAGAGGGAAACAGTGCCTTCTCTTGAACATGACACTACCTTCTGTTGATGCAGCCTAGGATTGCATTGGCTTCTTTTGCAGCTGAATCATGCTGTTGGCTTGTTCATATTGTGATCCACCAAGACACCCGGATCTTTTCAAATACCTCATTGAAGTCCTTTATAAAAAGTTGCCCAGCACAGGGTCTAGAATGGAGCTTTGCAGTACACCACTAGGCACTTCCCTCTAGCTTGATGGGAAGCCATTGTTGTCCTCTTGTTGGATATGATCGCTCAGCTAGTTTGGCTTACATTTTGCTATGTTCTGTACTAGGATCTTGTAGGAGGATTCATGTAATGCTTTGTTGAAGTCAGGGTATACTATTTCTACTTCATTTTTGTGGTAAGTTAAACTAGTGACTCTGTCAAAAGAGGAGATCAGGTTGGCATTGTTTCGAGAATGTAACTAATGTAAACAAGTTGAAGTCTACAGGAACTAGTGGAGGTGATCACAGTAATCTTTGGAGAACTGTTGGAGGACTAGGGAGGTCTCAGGAGAGTGGAAGAGAGGAGGAGAAAGAGGACCTAGGAAATTACAGACCAGTCAGCTTGATATCTATACTGGGCACATTTTTGTAAGAGATGATCAAGAAATACTTGGGTGGACATGCACAATTACTAGGAGCCACCATGGGTTTGTCTCATGATATTCCGGTTAATGAAATGATTAAAAATGGGCCAGATGATGCAGTTGTTAGATGGACTCACAGTTGACTGAATGACCACACTCTGAAGGTACTCAAAAATGGCTCCACATGAGATTAGAGAGCACTGTTCAGTGGAGCCCCTGTGCTCTTCACAGTTTTTATTGAGGGGACACTTACCACGCCTGCAGATGATTCTAATCTAAGCTATTAGATTAGATGAAAGAGAGGAGATTCAAAAAATCTGGACAGGCTTGAGCAGGGGGCTGAAATAAACAGGATGGAATTTAACAGGGACAAATGCAAATTCTGCATCTGGGTAGGAAAAACGTAAGGCAGAAGTATAGGATGGGGGAAGCCTGGCTTGGGAGGATACCTGTGAAAGAGATCTGGCCACAAGTCAGACAATAGCCAGCAGTGTGGTGTGGCTTCAGAAAAGGCAAATTCTGTCTTGGGGTACATTAACTGTATAAATAAACAAATTCTGTCTTGGGGCGTGGAGTCCAGGTCATGGAAATGTGAGCTCTCCTTTGCTAGAGGCTTCAAGTAGAGGCTGGGTGGTCATTTGTCATGGTTGCTGTTGCGGATTCTGCACTGAGTAGGGTGTTGGACTGGGTGGCCTCTGAGGTCCCTTCCCACTCCGTGCTTCTGTTCCCAATAATCCCATGCTGGCTCCTGCTAAGCAGCACTTTCTTTTCTGAATGCTCATAAACCAACTGCTTAATGATCTTTCCGGAGTGCTGCCTGCTGACTGATCTGCTGTTACCTGAGTACTGTCCCCCCTCCCTCCCTTTGAGGATCGCCTTCTCCAGCCCTCTGGCCCAGAGCTCTGAGGTGATCCCAGCCAGCTCCTTCTGGACTCTTCGGGGTAGCCAGGTGCTCCCTGGCCGTCTCGTTACTTCCCTTGTTGTTCTACTTAGGCCTGTTTGAACACAGCAGAGCAAGAGTTGAAAAGCTCTCCCTTGTCTTTTATTACTGCCCCAACCCCCCTTGGTGGCTTTTAGTTTCCCTAGCAAGCTTAGGTTCCTTTTGCATTTCATCTTCCTGACTTTCTTCCTATAGATATTGGCTACTTTGGACCTGGAAGAAGGCAATAGGCTTGGCTGCAGCACTTGAGCATTGAAGGGCTGGTGGGTTGCCCTTATGCCCTCAATGAGGGTCTCCTTTATCTAATGTCAGGTCGGCCCTACATTGGGAACAGTATTTGTAGCTCCTAGAAGGATGACAGACTGCAAAAGGTCCATGTAAATGCTTCGCTGTGTGCACATCGGTCAAAGGAACTGGCTGCTGCTGTTTCTTGGACAGCGTGTTGGGTTCCTTGGACTCAGAAGGGCTGATTAGATGCAGGACCTGTGGGAGGACAGCCAGGAAGGGAGTCACGTTGCTTTCTTTGACCATCCAGCTTTGACGGAAAGGTTTCCCTACAGCTCCTGGAAGTGCTGGATTTGCCTAATCTGACACATCCATTTCTGTATCCGTTTTTGAAATGTCTGTAAATCTGGGGCTGTTGGGGCCTCCGTTAGAGCATTCCATAAACTCTGTCTGGCGCTGGGTAGGCCTCTTGCTGGTCTGGTGTCCTGTGAGCCTCACAAGGAGGGGGACCTGCAACAGGACCTCTCTTGGTGACCAGGCTGGTGAAGCAGATTTGAGTTGTCAAGGCTTGATTGGCAGCTTGATTGCCTAAAGCAACCAAAGCTTATGACCAGACTATACAACATGGCCTTAGACTGTTTCTTCCACAGACTAGGTGGGTGGCCATGTCCTGAAAGAGTGCGTGAGGCAATCGTTAACCAAGTTCTGCCTGGAGGCAGACTTCCCCCCTTTCTTTGGGCATCTCGGACCCTTTTTCCTGCCTCTGGGCACTCAAAGTGAGTGGTGATCAAGGTGAAGACCATTAGAAGTCTCTTGGCTTAAGCAAAGTGGCTCGAGAAGGGAACGAGCTGCATCAATGACTTCTGTGGTGGCTGGACGGGAGCATGTAAGGTAAAGATGGTGGCCCAGTCCTAAATCCTAGAGTCAGAAGGGACTACATAAACCGTCGAATCCACCTTGGTGGTCAGTGCAGGAAACCACATTAAGGCATCCAGACAGATGGCTGTCTAGTTCCTACTTGAACACATCCAATGAACTGAAATCCACTATTTCTCCAGGTCATTGGTTCTTCCTGTAGGGAGGTTCCCCCCCCCCCGATATTTAATGAGAATCTGCCTTCCTGTAACCTAAATAAATTACTCTGTGCCCTGTGCTCTGGAACAAGAGAGAGCGGGCAGTCTGGACCTGCAGTACCTTTCAGGCCCCGGAAGAATCGATCATACGCTCTTTGTTCGCTTCTTCCAACAGCCAGCTCCTTTGGTCTCCCTTGATAGGGCTTACTTTCCAGCAGCCTTCTCAGCCTGTTCCAGCGTCTTAGAATCTTTCTTAACGTCTGGGGCCCTGAGCTGGAAGTAGCCCTGAAGGTGTCTTTCGACCAGTTCAACTAACGTGAAACAATTGCTTCCCATGATTTAGAAACTACACTTCTGCGGATGCTGCCTAAAATTGCACATTTTGGGGACTTTTTGCAGCCACAACCCAAACTCATTTAATTTGCAGTCATGTATTATTAGCCAGTATCCTGCTTCTGTATGTCTGCCCTTGATTTCTGTGGCCTGGATGAAAATTTATTCTATTATTTTCAGCCTATCAAGATCACTTTATTTGTCTTCTAAGTTGTTAGTCAGAAGATTAACAACATTTCTTGTCCTCCAGTCATCTAGTATTTCACCAGTTTGTCGAGGTTTCTCAGACAATACGTACGGGTTTCAGCCAGAGCCTCAGGGAGGTACCCCTGATCGTGCTTCTGCCAGCCTCAGGCTTCGCTCCTGTCCCTTCATCCTTCTCTGCACGCTTTTTGGGGAGAGCACATTTTGTTGGAGAGGCTGAACGGAAAAAGGAGTTGCGGAGCCATCCTTTCTCTTCCCTGGCAGCTAGAATTTGATTTTTCTTTTGAACATACCAGAAAGGCCTACTTGCAGTCCTTTGCATCTTCGGCTAATTTCTGCTCACGTTCCTCTTTGTGCCTCTTCTTGCTTTCAGGTTGTTAGCAAAGCCTTCATGTACCTTCCTTAGGCCCCTGTACGAAAGCGTGCTTTGCGTGTCTCCTCTTCTAGCAACTCACACTGCTTCCCAAAGGCTACTCCTAATTGTTGTTACTGTGGTTGTTACTGCTATTATCATTGTAGCATTTTGTGTGAACCAAGCCCATATTGGTTAGTTTATGGTTCAGTGTATAGAAAGAGCTCAGATAATTCAACAGTCAAGTTAAGGGTGTTGGAGGATCACAGCAACAGAGTGCCAGGCTCCCCCCCCCCCATTTTTAGCTGATCGTAATTCTATGCTCCTGGCCTCACCCTCAAGTTCTGGAAAGCATTTTATTTATTTTGCACTTAAGATATTCTAAGCCTCGCATTGAGGATTGTAATTCAAGCTCTGTGCCAAGAAAAGCCGGATTCTGTGTCATGAAATAAATTATCCAAATGGTGCTAATTTGCATACTTTCTCTCTTGCATAGTTTCCTCCAATCTTGCTAACTGGGAAAGAGGCAGCGCCTTGCGAGGCAGCGCAAATCAGCCTCTCTCTGGTTTCGGAGGTCCCAGTCACATGGAGCAGAGACTCGAGAGTTGCTCTCCAGCAGGGCAGGGTGAAGGGGGGGCTCCTGCCAGGCCGGGTGGTCGATTCTTGGCAGTGTCAGTTGGCCGTGTGGAATCTGGCCTTAAGAATGATCTCCGGCTCTTTATCTGCTCCAAACTGTTCTACTTTATCTGGCCCTTTCCTCAAAGCTGCTGGATTTCCCTCCGAGCCTCTCTTCCCACCGCAGCCTCACGTATCTGTCCGGGAGGGAAAGTCAGAGGGATCTGGAGAGTAATCCTGAGTCTTGCTACCACCACGTTTCCTGCCCCCCCCTTGCTGCCCCCCAGTGATGACTTTTGCCTCCTGGTCTTTGGAAGTCTGCTGCTTTTTCTCTGACCCCTGGGATGTGGTTTGTGTGATTGCATACCCAGTCAATGCACAGGATAACCTTGGGTTGAGAAACCCTTTTTATTACAAAAGACTACTTACAAAATAAATTGTGCTGCTTACATTAGCCGGTATTGTGAATGGTCCTTTACAGAGATTTTGTATTCCATTTCCTAAACGGCTCTTATATTTTAATCCCTCTTAAAGTTTCTTCCATGTGTCTTATTTACTGTCCCTGTTGCTTTCAGCCGCGTGCCTGGTTGCTTCCCTCTTTAAGTTTCCTGGTTCATTTCTAACAAGGAGCTTTCTTCACTCCCCATCCTCCCCCCATCTCACCTTGTCTGGGAAAGTCCTGGTTTCTTGGCAGTTTTCCTTTCTTGCACTTTACTTAGCTAGTTTGCTTGCAGGGAAAAGTAAAGGAGGAAGCCAGATGGACATTTTGGAACTATTTGCTGCTGTTCTGAATATGTTTGTGCCCCTTTCAGCTGCTGTTCTTTTTCTCTGGATTCCCAACCACAAATTCTTGAATGTGCTGGACCAACAAGACATTCTCTCTTGACCTTAATCTAAAATCTCTTCCCCCAGAAGCCTTTTGAATAGACACCTGACTCTGCTGTCCTCTTCTTCCATTGATGCTTTTAATTTGCACCCTCTCCCTCAGTTAACCCCCGCGTGTGGGGAAGATAAGGCCCCCACAGCCCGTGTACCTTCTTGACAAGAACAAAGGAAGCAAATGCTAAGAATGACATACGTGTTGTAGCACTGCTTCCTAGGACTATAGTGTGAAGCGTATGACTAGGAAAATTGTGCCCCCCACCCCCATGGATCAACCTCACACATGGTAAATGGAAAAGAGAAGATGCAAAAATCCTTTTTCAGCTTTCAGTAATCACAGGTAAAACATTCAGTGACAAAGGAAATAAAAATACAGTGCTGTGAAATTACTTATAACCTCTCAAGAGAATCTTCAACAAGAAAAGTTGAAAAACTGAACAGACCCCAAGATGTTATTGATTTGTTTCCTATGGTACAAAATTACTGAGCTTGCATGGAGAAAATACACATCAGAGTTCATAAGGCTGACTTAAATACACACCTAGATTCTTGTAGCATTGCAACTTTTAATCAGAGGCTCAAGAGCAATATTATTTTAGCTCCTTTTTACCCATTTATTCTGGCTCAAGGTGCCCAACCCCTTGGTATTCCTAACTCTCATATCTCTAGGCTGGGGTGGTATGATTTTCTGCCATTTTGAGTGAGGAAACTTGAAAACTATAATGTATAATTTCAAAAACCAGCCTGGCCCCACCCATGGCAGCCTTCAGGCTTCTCCCAGCTTTCAGGGTGTCCTTTGGCACCAAAGGTTGGGCACCCTTGCTCTCCATGGACCCGTCTGGACCTTTGGGCCTGAACACCATTGAAATAAGGATGCAGCACAGTGTAGGAGGATTTTCTCTCACAAATCTCCCCAAGCTCCTTTAAAACAGAAACGAATGCCCCATTTTCTTGAAGCCCAAGTTTTTCATTACAGTACTGGAGGCAGCAAACGCAGCCCTGAAAAGGGGCTGCGTAGGACAAGATTAGTCCCGGCACCCTGTTTTCTGCCTCACGTTTTCTCCACGGATCTGGAGAGGCTGCTCTTGAACCTGTGACCGGGGACAACTTGGGGGAGAGTTTGTGGGACTTCCTTAAAAGGTTGTTAACTCTGTTTTACAACTTACGCTTTGCTGGATGAGCATTTCATGATTTACTTACCCGAGAGGGTGAGCAGAGTTTCTAAAAGCTCCTGATGCTCATGGAGTGCTTGGGTGTGCAGCGTGATCCGTGCTTTGAATCTGGGGCCCCCTCTGGTAGTTGCATCTGTGAAATGGGCTTTAACCTAGGGCTCAGCAGCATTGGCTGATTTCCCTCCCTCTGCCTACAGATGTTGCAGCTGTCTTGTGCGAAGGGCAGGGTGCCCTTCCTGGCCCTCTGGCACCTCTTCCACCGCCCAGCTGCATTCCTGAGCACCCAACGGGTGGAATACAAGCCGATCCAGAAGGTGATGGTAGCCAACCGAGGTGAGTCGGTGGAGAGGGCAGTGTTCTAAAAGTGGAATTGCTGGGGTCTGCTTCTGCCCCCCAGTGCCTGGCTGAACTGGCTTTGTCAGAGCCATCTCATCGGCCTAGAACTTTGGAACCTACAGTAAACAAAAACTCTCAAACAATCTGACTGGCTGGTTTGGGTTTCTTTGAACTTGATCCAAAATGCTTTTTAAAAAGCGATAACCACTTACCCTGAAGTTGCCCCCTCACCCTTTCCTGTGCTCTTAACACTTGTGAATTCCAGGGGAGATTGCAATCCGTGTCTTTCGAGCATGCACGGAGCTGGGGATCCGGACAGTGGCAGTGTACTCCGAGCAGGACATCGGGCAGATGCATCGACAGAAGGCAGATGAGGCTTACCTCATTGGTCGTGGCCTGCCCCCCGTTCAGGCGTATCTGCACATTCCAGACATCATCAAAGTCGCTAAGGTGAGAAGCGAGAAGGCCCAGCGCACTCCGCCTGTGCCCTGGATGACTGAAGACAAGGGCAGTATTCCCATCATATGCCAAGCCCAAACCATCAAACAAAGAGTGGGGCTGCTCTTGGGGCAGTTTGCTGAAATCATACACTGGTGTCATCAGTGTGCTGGCGATGCTCAGTTGTATATCTTGATCCCAGACTGGCCGAGCGATGCTGTCAGAGTCTTGTCCCAGTGCCCGGAGCCTGGATCAGTCCTAGCAAGACTGAGTAGCCACTCGGGGTTCTCAGATCACCTTTCTCAGACTTTCCAGGTTTGGTCCTGAATGGGGTGGCGCTTCCCTATTTGGGGCCGCTGTGGCCGGGAAGGCCTTTGCATAGATCCATTTTGTGTGCCAGCTGTGCCCGATACTGGACTGGGAAGCTCTCACACCTCGGTCACCTCGCATGCAGACTGTTGCGTTCTACACGGGGCTGCCCTTGAGGGCTACCTAGAAGCTGCAGTTGGTCCAGAATTTGGCAGTGCGATCAGTAATGGGCAAGTCTCGTTATGCCATGTAACCCTTCTGCTGCCTGAACGGCACTAGTTCCCAGAAGCTTCTGGGCGCAATTTCGGATGCTGCTTATCACCTACAAAAGCCTACTCATCTGAGGAACCATCAGATTCCCAAGGTTTCTGCCCACCCTAAATAGTCAGGCATTGCTGGCCAGCCAGAAGACAAATAGAACATTTGTGCTGGTTGATAACTACAGTTGTGAGCTGATCAGGTCCGCCGTCCATGCAGTTCCAGCCTCTGGCCTGGTGCAGGAAGCCAAAGCAGACCGTCCCTAACCGACGGCCCTCTGGTGCTTGCCCAGTACATCCAGCAAAGGGCAGCCCAGCGCTTCTTTCCTCCAGCCACGCAGGGTTTGAGCAAGTAACCTCGGTGTCCTAGGATGTAGCGTCTGTAATTGGATTAAAACTAACCCAGGATGAGATCTAGTGGTGGGGAGGGGCTCATTCCACGTCTCTTCCCTTAGGAGGTGCCTTTTTCTGAACTCACGGAGGTGGGCCTTCTGTTGAAACCCAATCCTCCAGATATCTGAATGCCCCCCCCCTGCCCTTCAGATCTTTAGGCATCCGTGAAACCATCAGGCCTTGAGGACTGGAATCATGTAACTGGTTCTCTCTAGCAAGAGAGAATGTCCTTCGCTCGTGTGTATTGATTCCCAGTGCTATATACAGTGGTACCTCGGTTCATGAACGCTTCTGTTCACGACCAATTCGGGTCACGAACAGCTCCGTTTGCAAAATTTTGCCTCGGTTCGCGAACGCCGGATCGGGTGACGAACAGGATCCGCGGCCATCTTCCCTCCCGTGACACGTGGTCGCGGCTTCCTGTAGGGAGGGGGACTCTCCCTCCAAGCAATAACCGCCTCCCCACCCGCCTTCCTGTCCTCCATGCCAGAAGTCGCGTCGAGCAAGGTTAGCGTTCTCTCTCTTCGTACTGTATTTTGTTTCACATTTTTGCGGTTTAAAAAAAACAAACATATGGTTCAGAACGGATTAGCCGTAATTACATTGAACCTTATGGGGAAATTTGATTTGGGTTGCGACCAATTTGGGTTGCGACCAGCATCGCAGAACGAATTAAGTTCGTGACCCGAGGTACCACTGTACTTCTATTCCTCGTTATTTTTTTATTTGAGGTTGCTGCTATTTTACCGTCTCCTTTAGCCTGATTTACAAAGGCTGGGATGTGCACTACTCAAAGTTGGCTTTGATTGGGACAGCTTAGAAGCATGGTAAAATTTATCAGTCAACCTTACTTGGAATTTGGAGCCGTTACACTGGCACTAACAGAATTTCAGAAAACATTTGGGGATAATCGTGCTCTTGTCCTAATGCACACATTTAACTCTTTTTGGATTCATTGCAAAATTTTGAGACGTGCAATATTGAAACATATGAAGCCACAACATTAGAAGTGGCACATGATGTTCACCTCCCTCCAGCCGTGGCCGAGACTGTTGCCTTTATTGGTTTCTGCAAATGGCCTCCCAAGTTTATCAGAGAAGGGGGGGAGGGGGGGCTAGCAAGACATGCAAGCAAAAGCATACTTATAAAACAATAGAAAGAAAAATAATAGAAGCCAGATAAAAAATAATCAACTCCTCAGTCAGCAGAGGACAAAAACACCGACACCACTAACACTCTGAACTGTTGTTGACCTACAATCAAATATGAGGGTTGGAAGGGGTCTTGGAGATCACCTGGTTGGTGCAGCCTCCTTCCCGACCCTTGGAAGCTGCTTCTTGGAAGAGGAGCTGTGAATATGACAACGCATCTTCTCTTCTCGTTTTACATCTCCCTGTTCTTCGGAGCAGCTAACGTGAGAGGCCGAATTCTTCTGTGTCCACCAGTAGTGCTGCCAGAGGGTTATAGCCAGTTCTTTACAAAAGATTTCTTGTAAAAAGGAATTTATGTGGACATAAAAGATTTATACAGTATGAGAAGCAGCCTTCTTGTTGCTGCAGGTTTCTGCTAACGTGAAGGAATTTTAGTCAAGTGAAACAAGATGGCAGACTGGCAGGCAGCGTGCCTGTCTGGGATTAAGGTCTGAGCTACAACTGGGCTGAGTCAGCAGCTGACCCAGTATGTCCGAACGTGAGCACACACGGCTGCAGCTTCCATGCCCCTGATGCCGCACTGCTTGGGTCGGATTCTTGTGGGACACAGTGGGAATTCTTTGCATGTATGTTCTGGATGCAAAGGCTCTTTCCTAAAAAGATAAGCTGCTCTCCAGATTATTTTCGCTCTTTCTGAGTTACTGTAAAACCCTGGAGCGACCACCGGGATAGACGTTTCTAAGCAAGCGGGCCCTGATTTCCCAGCCCTTTGCCCCTCCCAGGAATGGCTCGCTTTGGATTGGCTTCCAGCTCGGTATCACAGGGGTGCAGAGAGGCCGGTTTGTTTTCACAGCCACTGCACAGGCGGGAAGGTTAAGAAATGTGGGCGCAGCCAAGATGCAGAGAGTTGGGTGGGGCCCCTTCCCTCTTGGGTTCAGACCCCTTCGCCTCTGGAAGCCTGTGTAGATTTTTTTTCCCTCAGCTGATGGCAAGTGGAAGCGTTTGGGCTACATTTGGGACAGACAGATTTCCTTCTGAAATTCTCACTCCCTCTGCCCACCCTCCAAATCTTGTCTGCAGCATTGGGGCACCTCCCAAGACAGATTGAGGGTGTCTGCAGAGGGACAGATAAACATCTGTTGCGCAAGCAGATACAGTTCACGTGGATGATATTGGATTGAAGACTTTGAAAGTAATCTGTTTTAGATACATGTCTGTCCACAAAGCCTTCAGCATAAAATTAAGTTTTTAGTTCAACAGATGTTTAAACCAGTACCTATACATGGTGTTTTTGTGTGTGTTTTTCATCTTTTAGACATGTTTGCAGGAAAGAAACAGCACATAACCTTTCTATATAAACAGATTGTCCAGTTTAGAAACCTCAGGGCTGCTTTGCTTGAGTGAGCAAAGATTTCCAGCGGTTCCTGCTTTTTCCAGGAGAATGAGGTGGACGCGATCCACCCGGGCTATGGCTTCCTCTCCGAGCGAGCTGACTTTGCCCGGTCCTGCCTGGAAGCTGGCGTGCGCTTCATCGGACCCTCTCCTGAAGTGGTGCGCAAGATGGGTGACAAGGTGGAGGCCCGTGCTATTGCTATTTCTGCTGGTAAGACTTGCCTCACAGTGAGAGAGACGCCAAGGCCAAATGTTACACAGTGACAGAACTGCGGTTTGTTAACTCATTTTGGCTTAAGGAGGTGGCTTATTTTACTCAATCTGCTAGGACAGTGAAATGATCGTTCTATGGCTTCAGTCCTGTGAAACCTGGTTCTCCCGTTCAGAAGTCTAGGAGCCATTTCCAAAATAATCAAGAGTGCAGCCTACCCTGCCCAGTCAAGAGAGGCAAGCCTCTTTCCCTTTATACTGAAGAGCTGCAGAAAACAAAACGGGGTCTTCCTGCCATCCTCACGTTGTAACCGTAAGCTTCTTTCTGACTCAGCGTTGTGAGAGACCAGCTTTATTTCTCGTCCAGATGGCTACAAGAGAGCTCCAACAAGTACCATCATATGGCCTGATATTGTATTTTTAGCGGATGAATCGCACTGCAGGCAGGCATTGTGATAGCTTGGTTTTGATACCTTGATCCTCTGAGGTGCATTCTGGTGAGGTTAGGTCTACCCCCACCCCAGTTTGTGTATCTATACGCACCCCGTTAACTTTGTTCCAGTTTCCCTGTGGCTCAACATACACTCAAGATTCGAAACAATGTTAGCTAATTCTCTCTGTTCCATGCAATTTGCAGTCTGAAATCATAGAAAATAATGGTTGAAAGGGACCAAGAGATCATCTAGTCCAACCCCAGCCCTGTGCAGGAACCCACTATTGCAGCATCCCATCCAACCTCTGTTTAAACGCCTCCAGCCAAGGAAAGTCCATCAACTGCTGAGACATCTGATGCATTTCCCTGTGCATTTTAAGCTCCTTGTGCCCTGGCCTGTCTTCTGGAACCACTCGGAACCGCTCTGCCCTGTCTTCTGCATGACACCTCGTAGATCCCTGAAGGCAGCTATCATTTCTCCTCACCGTCTCCTCTTTTTCTTGGTTTCTCTCCTCTGGACGTGCTCCAGTTTGGCAGCGTCCTCCTAAACTGCAGGGCTCAGACTGGGCGCAGAGTTGCCTGAGAAGTGCCGAACAGAGAGGAGGGAGGGTTTTGCTACCCACCCATTGTTGCCTCATTAGCAAAGGGCACTTTCTAACCCCTTGTCCAAGTCATTTATAAATATGTTGAGCTGCACAGGGCCTAGGAAGGGCCCCTGCATGATGCCCCTCAACACTTCCCCCATTTTGACATGGAGAGGTTGAAGGACAACCCCTGTCTCGCCATCTTCTCTGCTAGAATGTTATGGGAAGCTTCGCAGATGCTTTGGGAGAGTCAGGGCACTGATGCACTTTTATTCCCCCGGTCAACTCAACTAGTTGCTCTATTGAAAAGGTGCTCAGGTTGTTTGGACATGGATTATTCTTGAGGCACCCGAAATAAGAAACCCCAAATAAAATCCACAGCCAGTCAGTGGGGACCAAACCTATGCTGAAATAGAACAGTTTGATCCTGTTTCCAGAAGAACAGCAAGGAAGGGGTGCATGTACTTCTGGGGGGACAGTATTCCCTGAAGTGGGGGCTACGGCAGAGAAGGGCAGGCCTGCTCTCAAGGACTAGAGCATAATGCCGCCTTTTTTAAATGTCTGCAAACTGCCTGCTCTGTAATCTGTTCCAGCGTTTTGCCCAGCATCAGCCTCGAGCTGGCCATCTTGCGGACAACTCTCTGAGAGGCTTGCAGCCAAGGTCATCCTCCTTACTGGCTCTCAGGTGTAACTGGTCTCAGACTTGAACATCACTCCCCTTAGAAGACTGAAGCAAAGTAGGAGCTGAGGTCCTCCACCCACTCAGGTTACCTCCCATCTTCTGTTGCCAGCTGCCACCACCCCCTTCTTGTCCAACCTTTACTGTAGCCACTTGAACCTTTCCGACTTACTTTCTGTGGATATTAGCTACCTGTTGGTGACTCACCTTGGTGACTGTACCCTGCAGGACAGCGTTTCCCCTTAATCCCTATTTAACTGCAGTAAACCAACAGCTGAAGAATGCTTTGAAGTTCCTGTTGATCTGTGTTCACAAGGTGTTCTCTTTGAGGAGAAGATCAGAGTTAGCTGGCAAACGTTTATTTTATCAAGTTGGTTACGGCATCATTCTATCAGTTTCCTGCATCCCTTCTTAGCAACAAACAAGGTTGATTTAGGAAATGAACAAACTTGCCCTTGGTCATACATAGTTATTTCTAGCATTCTTCCTTCACCAGGAACTGTGCAAAAGTAGCTTGCTGTTGTTTCTTGCACAGCCTGTGCTTCTGATCACTTATTTCCCTCCCTGCCAATACAGTGCTGTTTTTTCCACCTGCCCACCCAGTCTGAGCAAGCAGGAAATGCCTGCTGGAGCCAGACCCGTAAGTGTGACAGAAGTGGGATTCTCTGTGGGAGCTCCCCTATTTTGGAACAGCTCATCCTCAAAAGCAAAGCGGGCCCCGTTCTCTGGCCTTCTGAAGGCTTTTAAGTGGCAGGTTGCTGCCCAGATAATTTAATGTTTATAACTTAGATGTATTTCTCTCCCCAAAGCCACAATGGAGTTCCCCCCCTGCTCCTGGCAGGCCTGCGGATGGCTGACTCTGGAGACCTTTGGGACAGACATTCCTTGGTCGTCCCCTTCCCAATACACAAGAGTTCCCTGATGCACAAGAGTCCCTGCAGGCGATCATGTCTCCCAGTTTGGCATCCAGACACAATCCCTGGGGACGCTGCTCAGGCAAATGGCACCAGAAGCTGAGACTTACTGGGGTTTGTTTCTCTTTGCTCTTCAGGAGTGCCTGTGGTGCCCGGGACAGATGCCCCCATCTCCTCTCTGAACCAGGCGCAGGAGTTTTCCCAGATGTACGGCTTCCCCATTATCTTCAAGGCTGCCTATGGTGGAGGAGGACGGGGCATGAGGGTCGTGCGCAGCTATGAGGTAGGGAGCGTGGCTCCTTGTTCAATCCTCCTGGGGTTGGCTTTCCATCAGAGCTTTGCTTGACTGGGGCCTTGAACTCAGTGGGAAGAAGTGAGGTCCAGGCAGACTGTGGCCTACCCAAATTGCGGGTGGGGGCATGGGAGGCAGAAGCACTGGGGGATTCATAGCTGGGGAAAAGCTTTCTGGGGGAAAGGGTCTGGGCTGGTGAAATGGGGAGTCACAGTTGCGCATTAACAGCCAACATGGGCCCCATTTTCTGCTGGCAGGAGCTGGAGGAGAACTACACCCGGGCATTTTCTGAGGCCCTTTCTGCTTTTGGGAATGGCGCTCTCTTTGTGGAGAAGTTTGTGGAAAAACCGAGACACATCGAAGTCCAGATTTTGGGTATGGAATGAAATGGTTGCGTGTCCCTTCTTCGTGTGGAGTGTAGCAGTGAGAGATGATTTCTGTATTTGAGAAAGATAGACACAAAAATAAAGATTTTGTTCTGGACTGTATGAAAAGAACCCAGACAAACTTAAAGATTAACTTTGCTGAAACAATTTAATTAAAAGAAACGTAACATTTTTATTATGGTCACTGACTAGAAAAGTAAATAATTTAATTATGTTGAAAAAGTCTTTTGACTAAAGAAATTTAATGGCCAGTTAACTTATGAGTTTATTAACTTGAGTGATTTGTATGACTAAAGTAACAGCTTTTAAGAAAAGAAAAGGATACATTCAGCCACCTGAGTTTGAGCAATAACAGGTCTGTGATGCCCTTAGGTGTCTGGGCCTGCACGCGCACTACCCTGACTGGCTCAGCGCGTGTCTACCCTATGCCGACAGTTGCGGGTAACCCGTTGAACCCCAATCGTGATGGGGATCAGGGATTGCAATTATTACCTGTGAACGAGGAATCCCCAGTAAGCGCGGGTCATAAGCGTGCATTGATTAAGTCCCTGCCCTTTGTACACACCGCCCATCGCTGCTACTGATTGGATGGTTTAGTGAGGTCCTCAGATCGGCCCTGCTGGGGTTGGCCTTGTCCCTGGCAGAGTGCCAAGAAGGCGGTTGAATGTTTGGCACTGGCGTGACAAGCTGAAAAGGGGAATTCTTCCTTCGATAGAAACAGGTTATCCTGTGCCAGTTAGGAGGAGTCACGCTTCTAAGAAAGCCTTTTCCAATTCACAGAGGCTGCCTAGTTAGTTTATGCGGCATTTCCCGCACGAGACAGGGAGTCTCAGCATTGTCCCAGCTTCACCTTTTGCCTGGTTTCTCCTCGGCAGGTGACAAGCATGGAAATGTGGTGCACCTGTATGAGAGGGACTGCTCCATCCAGCGACGGCACCAGAAAGTGGTAGAAATCGCACCAGCCTCCCACCTTGATTCCCAGCTGCGGTCTAAGCTTACTGGTGACGCTGTCCGTCTGGCCAAACAGGTGAGGGACTGCAAACAGCCCAGCTGTCTTGGGGGTGGGGGTCTTGGTGGCGAGCCAAGTGAGTCCCCAGCAAGAGGCCACGGTGGCCGCTTTGAATCCCGCATAACTCGGGGGAAGGTCCTGCTCAGTGTCCATGGCAGCCCCTGTTCTGGGGGAGAAGCCCAGCTGCCAGCCTGAGCAAAGGGAACGGAATCCCCCAGTCATTGCCTTTTTGGACAGGGAGCAAGACATCAGGGTTCCTGGGTCAATTTGGCAAAAGCTGAAATTGGCCAGAGGCTTGATATGGCCATGGAAGAATCTTTATGGCAAGCTAAGACGCAGCTACTTTAAGCATAAATTGCCCTCTGCAAACTGCAGCCCTGCTTTTTCCCTCCTTTCCTCCCCATCTACCAATATTGCTGTAAGCTGCTACAGGTCGATTATGATCCAGTGGCTGGCTAGGCAGACAGGCAGAACTTAACTTGAAGAAAGGAAAGACTCTATGGAATTTGTCTCAGCCTGGATTACAGATTTCTACTGGCATCTCTTCCTCTAGTAGAAAATTGCTTGTCTTAACTCAAGCCTTGAACTTTGAATATTGCTGGTATTCTTGTATGAAGATTCTGCATGTGCTACTGAATTCCACTTACCACATTCTTTTTTGCAGGTTGGATATGAAAATGCTGGCACAGTGGAGTTCTTGGTGGACAGACATGGCAAACATTACTTTATTGAGGTCAATTCCCGACTTCAAGTTGAGCACACAGTGACAGAAGAAATCACAGAGTAAGTGACTTCCTACCCTTGATATTTTGATGTTGACAGATTCTGACATGCTTTCCTGTGATCTAGAGCAGCCTGGCCTTCATTCATTCATTCTGGGGAATGAAGAGCTAATAGGAGTCAGGCCTGGCCATAAAGGGTGAAAAGGTGATTTCCTGAATACAGTAATTGCAGATTGTGGGCAACTGGGTAAGTGCTTTATGCTGAATAAACAGAGCCCGTAAGAGGAATGCAAGGCAGCCTAGTTCCAGGGAATGAGCTCACTGAGAGAGCAAACAAGGGGGGATTAACAGGAGTCTGCTGAGGAATTCAGCAGTGAGAAGAGAGAAGGGACCAGAGAAATGGTGGCTCTGAGGGATTGTCGGCTGGGCTACGAGGGGAGACAAGATCATCTCCTAAATAACTTCGGATGTGCCTGAAAGCTATTAATTGACCTCTAACAAAGTGGCCACGGGATTGGAAAAGGTCAGTTTACGTTCCAATTCCAAAGAAGGGCAATGCCAAAGAATGCTCAAACTATCGCACAATTGCACTCATTTCACATGCTAGCAAGGTTATGCTCAAAATCCTACAAGCTAGGCTTCAGCAGTACGTGAACCGAGAACTACCGGATGTACAAGCTGGGTTTCGAAGAGGCAGAGGAACTAGAGATCAAATCGCCAACATTCGCTGGATCATGGAGAAAGCACGAGAGTTCCAGAAAAACATCTACTTCTGCTTCATTGACTATGCAAAAGCCTTTGATTGTGTAGATCACATCAAACTATAGCAAATTCTTAAAGAGATGGGGGTACCAGACCATCTTACCTGTCTCCTGAGAAATCTGTATGCGGGCCAAGAAGCAACAGTTA
The DNA here is from genome assembly GCF_059951505.1 of Python bivittatus. Taxonomy (NCBI): domain Eukaryota; kingdom Metazoa; phylum Chordata; class Lepidosauria; order Squamata; family Pythonidae; genus Python; species Python bivittatus. The sequence continues at coordinate 34,237 of NW_028277104.1, forward strand.
GAACCAGTCACAGAACAACCGATTGGTTCAAAATAGGGAAAGGAGTACGACAAGGCTGTATACTGTCACCCTGCTTATTTAACCTATATGCAGAGTACATCATGAGAAATGCCAGGCTGGAAGAATCACAAGCCGGAATCAAGATTGCAGGGAGAATCATCAACAACCTCAGATATGCGGACGATACCACCCTAATGGCAGAAAGTGAAGAAGAACTAAAGAGCCTCTTGATGAGGGTGAAAGAGGAGAGTGCAAAAGCTGGCTTGAAACTCAACATTAAAAAAACTAAGATCATGGCATCTGGACCCATCAATTCCTGGCAAATAGAAGGGGTAGAAATGGAAGCAGTAACAGACTTCATTTATTTGAGCTCCAAGATCACCGCAGACGGAGATTGCAGCCATGAAATTAAAAGACGCTTGCTCCTTGGGAGGAAGGCTATGGCAAACCTAGATAACATATTAAAAAGGAGAGACATCACCTTGCCGACAAAGATCCGGATAGTCAAAGCTATGGTTTTTCCAGTAGTAATGTATGGCTGTGAGAGCTGGACCATAAAGAAGGCTGAGCGCCAAAGAATTGATGCCTTTGAACTGTGGTGCTGGAGAAGACTCTTACGAGTACCCTGGACTGCTAGGAGGTCAAACAAGTCAATCTTAAAGGAAATCAACCCTGATTGTTCATTGGAAGGACTGATAATGAAGCTCAAGCTCAGATACTTTGGTCACCTAATGCGAAGAGAGATCTCTTTGGAGAAGACCCTGATGCTGGGAAAGATTGAAGGCAAAAGGAGAAGAGGACGGCAGAGGATGAGATGGTTAGATAGCATCACTGAAGCATGAAACTGAGCATGAAACTGAGCAAACTCAGGGAGGCAGTGAAGGACAGGAAGGCCTGGCGCAATATGGTTCATGGGGTCACGAAGAGTCGGACACGACTTAACGACTGAACAACAACAAAGTTTTCCTCTAAGTCAAGAGTAAAGTACTTGGCTATCAAGAGCACTTGAGAAAGGAACAAGAAGAAAACCCTTCTCTGCTGCTGGTACTCTAAGAAGAAAAAGCGAAGATGATGATGAATAAGTATATGCAGTCATGACCTGCCATGTTTATGGCATCTTCTTACCTGAGAACAAGAAAAGGAACAACTGCAGAACAGGAGACCAGGATGGCAACTGTGCATTGTAGGAAGACAAGGAGAAATGAAGGCAGTTTGTGATGCACTACTGCAAGGAAACGAAAGAAAGATGTGTTGATTGGAGCCACAAGTTTGGGTAGTGTGATGTCTTCTGAAAGAAAAGACTATGAACACGCCGAACAACTTTCAGCTCAGTGACACTAAACAGCCATAACAAAATCACCACAGATGATATTGGAAGGAAGCTCAACATCTTGTAGTGAGAGTCTGTGATGGAATGGAATTATGAAGGCCAGGCTCAGGGAGATAAACATTTTCTTAGCTCGCCAGAACAGCGTGGGAGGAACAAGAGGATGAGACTGGCACCTCCCTGAGGAATTCACACTGTTGTGGCTGGAGGACTTTGGAAACTGGGGTTTTAGTCTGGGAAGATTCTTGCTAGAGGTTGTAGCGTAGCTGGACTGAATTGGCATTGTCTCTTGGAGTTCCTTGGGCTAGGCCTGACAGAGTCTCACCCATTTTCACAATCCACAGAAGAGGACTGGAAAGGCAAAGAAGAAATCTGCGGATCAATGACTGGCATCCACAGCAGGGATTCGGTTTCTGGGGTCATGTTCTGAGTAATCTGGATGATGACTGCTAGCATGAGATGGGCTCCACCTCACAAGGACTGGTAAAAAGGTTTCATTAGGAGAGCTTAAGTGGAATCCTATGGGAATTTGGAGAATAAAACCCTGAAGTGAGGACATCAGATAAAGATTTCTGCACTGTAGAAGTTGGAGTGTTGCTGAAATGGGGCCTCTTAAACCACTCAAAAGCAAATCAAAAGGTTCATAAAGTTCACGAACCTCATTGTCAATACATTTAATGCACAGATCATGGGAATAAAATTGAGCTTCAGCTCTTAGTGGAGAAGGGCAAATATTCATAAAATATTTTACCTTCAGAGGTAAAAATGGAGACCTGATGAAATGATTACCAGGATCGGGACTTAACAGCTGAAAGACAATTTGCTCAAGAGAAACAGACACAACAGAAAGGGAGAAGGTCTTTCACCATACAGTGAAAGTATCCATTCCTGCCCAAAATCCAAACAAATGAGCTTGGCAGTGCCATCTGGGCTAAAATAAGCAACACAGTTGCTGGTGCCCCAGCCAGTACTTCCTAACTGCAGACCTTTCAGTGAAGCATGAAGTCACTGACAATTTTTTTCTTCAGATGGTTGAAGGGAGACACAACAGCATCAGGGAGACTAAAACCACCATGGACTTCAGTTTTTAATAAGCAGTGATAAATAGGACCCCATAGCAGGGAAAGCCAGTGAGAAAGAAGCTCAAGATAGGTGATCTGTTTGTTATAAGTCTGCCAAGAAGGTGTTTGGCAGAATTCTGACTGAAAGAGGTAACCATGGGCAAAGTTTGTTAAGTGCTGGGCAGGGGGGCAGGGTGTTCTTCAGTGGGTCATTAAACACATCTGAACGGAAAAAAGAAATTTTACTGAACATTTTTATAGAGGTGGTGGAAAGAATGACGGTTTATAAGGATAAAAGTTTACAGGTAGCGGATGCGTGGCAGGTGAAAGGATGGACAGAAACATAAAAAACAACTCCTTTGTGGAGGAAGGTTGAAGCAATGGGCGTCTTGTCTAGCCCTGAAAACAGTAAACTGGGGGAAGACGTCACCCTCTTCAAATACTATCGGGGCTCTCATGCAGAAGACAGGAAACGCTTGTTCCTTCTCCCATGGCTGAAAGGGTTGTAGGAATGGTATCTGTTGGAATTGCCTTTTTCCAGTTCACGCTGCTGGAACATCTGAGGCCAGGGTTGTGTTCCTCTCAGTTTTGTTTTGCCTTTCTAGAGCTGGTGTCTCTGTTAGTGAGTCCTTTTTTGCTCTTAGGTTGTATGCCACGTGGCAGGGCTGTGTGCAAATGTCTGTCACCAGGAGGATTTTGCACTCACCGTTCTTTATGATTTCTGAGATTGAAACTTGCCACCTTCGGCTAATAGGAAGAGGTCCCCAAAAAAGAAGTGATCATGCAGTGGGCTGAGAACCCATAAAATGGCTGAGTGCCAAGGTTTTGCCATCAGCCACCTGAGAACTACTTTGGAGGGGAAAAGGAGGCAATGTCAGTATCAGGAATCCAGTGGGAAGCCATGAAATGTGGGATCAACAAGTCCCATCATGGGAACCGATCCATCATTTTGTGTGGCAGTCAGACAGTAGGGAGGAAACTCATGTGGATTTCTCTTGCCCCGCCGTGAGGAAGAAATCGACTCAGCCAAGAACCCTTTTTTAATTCAAACTTCACTCTGTGGCCCTTGCTTAATGGGGTTGCAGGGAGGGGATTTGAAAGATATATCCGTATGAACAGCTAAACCCAGTCAGGTGGTTGGATCCCTGATTTCTTTGCACTGCAGTAGGCAGTCACTTCTGGTTGAGGCTTCATTCTTGTCTGCAGGGAAGATTTTCATCTGGCCGAGTCACGTCTAGGAATCTTCTGCCAAGTTTAGCTGAAAGGTGAATTAAGAGTATGTCTGGAGAATTTGATCATTCACTCTTACTCCCATTGCTACAATGGCTACAGACCCTCTAGCATCCCTGCTAACTGTTGATCAAGTCACTGATGCCTTGCTCCAATTTCAGATGCAAAAATTATCCAGATGAATCAGTTAATCCAGATGGTGACTCGGTTAGTCCAGCAGGTGGGACAGAGTCTACCATACCTTTCGGTGTGATGGGAATCCAAACAAGTGTATTACTTTCCCAGCACAATGTGAACTACACATTTGCCTCCAGAAACGATGGTAGCATTAATCCAAGTCTGCTTGAGTATCAGTAGAAGACTTGAGCGTGTACAGATGGGAAGAGATGCCATTATTCTCTCTCATTCTTTCCTTCTCCTACCTACCTTCATCTCAGAGACTTCAGAAGTTGAACACCTGCAGCTTGGAGCTAGGGAAGCTGTCCAAGAAGAGTTGTGCTGATGCACACAAGGCTTATATTATTATTGTGGAGAAACTGCCTTCTTAGCACCTTAATGCCTTGGTAATGCACCCGCTCCCCTGCCCCCAGCATCAACAGGGAAAGTTGAGGTTTTGCACGCTGACTCGCTAAATACTCGAAATCTGTCTTGTCAGGAGATGAGGCAGCCCCAACCCTCGTGGGCTTAGAATCCAGGGAATTCATTTCTCAGCCTCTCCTGTTATCAAGATCCCACCTCCCCTTTGTTGTACCGGTTTATGACCCTTCCAACTCCCCTCTCCTTCCAGCTACACTCCTGGGCTGAATCCATCTGCTCTTTTCTAATTTCTCAGAAGAGGGTCAAAGTGAAGGGAGATGACAGGAGAAAAGATAACCTTTCAGTGCTTCTCTCTGTAAGAGCCAACAGAGCGAGGCTGCATTTCTGCACCATAGGCTTTGTGCATCAAGAGCTCTGAACCCCTGCCCAGTTGGGTGTGAGCTAGGGCTGGCGGGGTAGGGGATGAGGTCCAGCTGCAGAACCCAGAGGAAGGATAGCAGTGTGCCTCATCCAAGCAGAAGCTTCCCTTGTCTTGAATATCTGCAGGAGAATATTGAATACAGGGTTTCCCTTGTTACTGAGTTTTACTTTTTACTTAAATGTATTGTATTATTAGATGCTATTGTGTTTGTATTTATTTAATGTATTTTAATACAACGCTGGAGATTCTCTGGATGGTATACAGGTAAGTGCTATATACAAAATAAACATCAAACAATTAGAACAAAATAAACCTGAGATGGTACTCAAAAAGTATAAGAGCAAAATGTTAATTCATTGGTTTAACAGTATGCTCCTACCATCAGGTGGGAATGTGGGACACAAATTTCACAAATTAATTATTGAAAGGCTACTTTCCATTAATGCCCTTGTATTAAATTAGGAATGCCCAACCTATGCATATGTTAAAGTACAGCCTCTCTGTATGCATGAGCCACTGTTTTGGATAGGCCCACATTTTCCACAGAGGCTAGATGAATTTTGCCACATCTGCACTGGAATTGATAGGCAACAAAATATATTCTCCTTCATGAAGAGAACTGATGGCTTAATAGAATTGGTTGTGAGATTTCTCATGCAGGACCACCGTGCATGGAAAATAAGATTTTTGTTTTAGGAGATCCCCTTGCAGTGAAAGAAACAAGCAGATAAGGCATTTTGCCAAATGCTCGGTTTTGGATTCCTGCACTGAGTAGGGGTTCTATGGAGCAAGATTTGCACTGAAATACAAAGCATTATTCACTGAGTCCCATATTGAAAATTTAGCTCTCAGATCAAAATTTAACAAAAGTGAATATATAAAATATGCGTATCACTTTGAAAAAACAAATCCTTAAAATTTGGAATTCCCACAAGTAGTCCCAGTCAGATACAAATAGGTCTAAATCACAAAAGGAGCTACACTCCCCATCACAAATGAGTTTCCTTTAATACGAAAACACTGATTTTCTTTTATCTGTTAAAATAATGTTTAAACGGTTTCCTATGTACAATTTTGATGCTCGAGTATCTAGTGAATCAAATATTCCAGATTTATTTCTCTGCAGTCATATCATCTTAATGTGAGTTGGAATAGGTTTAAATATTTAAATATTTAATATTTAAATTCCCCACTTGAGTCCAGAATGAAGATAATCTGAGACTTTTGTATATTCCAGGCCTTAATTGACTGATAAGTCTTTTTTTTTTCAAACTGGAATTGAGATTTTGCACCAGCATTCAGGAATCGCCAAAGTGCTATCGACTGAACTCAAACATTGTTCTGAAAATTCACGGCACAAGCCTAAATTGGGAAGCAGAGGTGGTCCAGGACTACCTCGTTCTTGAACGCAAATGGATCAGATGTCCTTCTTGATTTGTTACTGTTGTCCTGCCCAGTTGCTAAATTTGTTCAAGTGATGATAGGGGTTCTTTTGTCTCACGTGTTCTTCTTAGCAGCTCTGCGAGACTGTCTCCATGGTTGTGTGGGAACTGGAACTTGGGTCTCCAGAGTGCAAATTAGAGGGTAGCAGGATGAGTAGATAGAAACAGAATTGTTTTCCTTGCAGCTTAACTGGCTTTCTTTTGGTGGAACCTGCCCATGGCCATCTGGCAAAGGAGGGCAGTGCCAGCCCCACTTTCTGGGGAGCGGCCATTTAAGGAAGGGGTTTCTCTTGTGTGGATTCTAGGGATGAGGGAGCCCCTTCCCCCTAGACGGACCGGAGGCCAAGGAGGCAGCCGTGGCTTTCGTAGCCCTGCAGAAATGTGAAGCCATTTAAAAAAATCAATCTGCAGTTAGATGTTTTTATATGTGATAGCAGTAGGAGAAAGGGAGGGAGATTTTTTACATCAATTTTGTTAAAAATAGCGGTGTGCTCTGTAATCAAGCCCCTCTTTGTGAAGTCAGGCCCCATTTGCCTGTGGGGCAGCTGGTGGTGGGGAAGTACTGCTGTTTGTCAGGCTGAGGCCGCTTGGAAAGTGGGCATTGGGGTGCTGAGCAGAAAGGGGTGCCAGGGAGTCGGGACCTCTGGGCCACGTTCCTCGCTGACCCCAGCCTGGGGGTGATTTGCTACACATCTAGCTCTGCCCCTCCAGAATCTGCCCTTCCAGACCAAGCGCAGGAGCCGGTCTCTTAACCTAGAGAAGAGAAGGGAGGGGAGAGGAAGGGGATCGTCTGCAGTCGTCTGAAGCTTCCTTTGCATCCAGTGGACAGGCAGAGGACAGAGCCAGAGCCCCTAGGAAAGCAGGTCTCAGATGAGAAATGTTCTGGTGTTAAACCTGCTTCAGGGAGCTGTGCATCTCCCTGGAGTGAATTGGGCTGATAGGCCCTTGAATCCTTCAGCTGCTACCAGGAAGGAAAAGGGAGTTTGCACCCTGGAGAGATGATCTCTTCCCACTCCAAAACCAGAAGCTGGGGATCCATCTGCACAAAAACCAGGGCCTGGATGGTGTCAGTCAGACGGCTCCACTAGTTTTCAGCCTTGGTCCCCAGCCTTCAGCCTGCAGACTCCCAGCTCGCGTGTGTGTGCCTGCTTGTTTTTAACATTTGCCTTCAGAATGAGGTTCTGCCCTTAAAGGGCTGATCTGTTCATCCACCCACAAGCAGCAAGATGTCTCCCTGTTTTCTGAGCCTCTCCGGTTTCCCTCCAACTTCTTTTACATTTTATTCCGGTTGGCAAAATGGGGAACCAGTATGTTCCAGAACAAAGTATCAGCTGCCTCAGTTCCCAGGAAGCCACTAACCCCATCCAGAGTCCAGAACTATTTGTGGGAGAAGAAAGGCTGGGAAGCTGCAGCCTGGTTCCTCCCCTCCCTCCCCTTGGGGAAGCTGAGATGACAAGGCAGCCCATCAGAAACTCCGTCTGTGAGAGTGCCCAGGATGTGCTTGCAGACTTCCAGATGTTCCCACCAACGGAACAAAGATGGGGAATTTGCCCTCCTTCAGCTTTGGCCCTCAACTGCTGTCACCCCAGGGCTTGATCACCTACCAACGTTTAAGAATCTGTCTGTCTCACATGGTGAAGGCATCTTGAGATGCCCGGTTTTGCCACACTGGAGAAGGATATAGTCCTCCTAAAGCCAAGCTTGTTGGGCTCCCTGTGCCCACTTAAGCCAAGGCTGTGGCCATAGCTCTTGCCTTGTAAGATGGCATTCTTTGTTCTCCAGCCAGCCTTCTGTATCTGGCACCATGTGGCTCTCTCTGCAGCTATAGATTTGTTCCCAACTGCTCTCTCTTGTGCTTTGCAGTGTGGATCTTGTCCATGCCCAAATCCACATCGCCGAGGGGAAGAGTCTGCCAGAGCTGGGCCTGAAGCAGGAGAATGTGCGGATCAATGGCTGCGCCATCCAGTGCCGCGTGACGACCGAAGATCCTGCTCGTGGGTTCCAGCCAGACACGGGCCGGATTGAGGTAGGCTGGGGCATGACCCTCCTTGAGTTTTCTGCCTCCAAAATCGGTGACTTGGAGAAGATAACAGGGTGGAGAAAGGGCCCCAGGCGTCATAAAGATGTTTCCATAACTCGGTTCAGATAAGTATTTCTGTGTTTTGTTTTATTGAGCTGTAATTTTAACATTTAACAAAAACACAAACTTGAATCTGGTCAAGCATAAAATCTTTGAATATATGAAGAACAAGATAAATGTGTTTGATGTTGTACAAGCTGTAGCCTTTCCAATATCATTAGCAAATCAAAGGATTGGAGTCAAATAGCAGCCTGCACAACGCACATATTTGCAAAAGTACAAGTATGCTTGTACTGACCTTACCTACCCTAGGTAATGCCTCTACCTGCACAGGTCAAAAGTGCTTCATCAACAGCAGGTTTTGCCAGCCTGGCCCTGCTCTTGGCTCAGCCAAAGGCTCCCTGTGTAACCACCTTTTAAATTATTGGAAGCGTGTGACCGTTCTGCCAGTATTTTATTTTGGAGATGTTTCCAACCCTCCTGTACTTCCTTTTACCACAGACTACCAGAACATTATAAATACAGTTAGTTTCTTCCTGCACAGCTTGAAGGGTGGAATGGAAGACTCAGGTATCTGAGGGATTGGTGCTCCTGTTAATGGGAGGAAAGGGTATCCCCATAGAAAGCGCAGCCTCCCTTCTCCCGTGGGTCAGCAATAAGGCTGATTATGTGGCTGCCCCACTGGCAGGAAGAGCAACGGGGGAGTTTCAGGGCCGCCACAGATGGCTTCTGGCCCTCCTTTCCCTCCAGCCCTGCATCACCTCTTGCTGTTCTGAGGGCGAGGCGGGGGTTGGACTTGGAGCACTGTCAGGGATCCTCTGGGGATCCGTTCTGGTAGTGCTGTTGCTGGGGGTGGAAATAGAAATGGCTCGTGCCCCTCTCCTCTCCTCTCCTCTCCTCTCCTCTCCTCTCCTCTCCTCTCCTCTCCTCTCCTCTCCTCTCCTCTCCTCTCCTCTCCTCTCCTCTCCTCTCCTCTCCTCTCCTCTCCTCTCCTCTCTCTTCCTGCCTGTCCTGGGAGGCCGGAGTGTCCCAGGCGCTCCCTGCCCCTTCACCAGCCCTCAGCTGCAGGCTCCTCCTCAGGTTGTTCTCTGGGCAGAGGGCAGGCTATCTTTATTTCAGCCGCTTGCTGCCCCCAAAGCTCAGCTCCCACTGCCCTGGTGCTTGGCTAGGCATCTCTCTGGAAGCAGCATGCCCCACGTGTTCTGCCCAGCATTGGATTCAGGCAAAAATCACTAGTGGGGTTTTCTAGTGCTTTGCGGGTCACCTGCCTCAGTTGTCCCCATGTGATTGATTTCTGGCCTCTGGGCCAGCTGACTCATATTGCACCGCTCTCATTTTCTGTGGGGCAGGCAGAGGCGCAGTCTGGTTGAGCTCTGCTGCTGCCAGGTCTGAAGACTCAGACAGATCCCTAACCGCCTGTGGGCTTCCCTGTCTTCGCCCTTCTGTGTGGCCCTTTCCATCAGAACCGGTGCTGGAGTAGGGTCATCACCCCCAGCAGCCCAATGGCGGGAGGGGGCGATCTGGTGAGAGGTGGGTGGCACCATCAGAGACCTTGGCTTCACTGATAGCTTCTGCTGGGGTTGGCCAATGTGGCAGGACAGGGCAGGCATTGGTGCAGAAGGCATTTCTCTTCTGTCGCTTCCTGGGAATTCAGCCTTTCAGGCCAGGCACAGATGGATCAGGGCAAACTGATCCTTATGACCCCGTTTTTCTGCCCCGTACTTTTAGCTTCTCTTTCACTAGACATCTAGGGATGTCAAGCTTGGATCTGCCCTCTTGGATCTGCCATCTACCACAAAGCTTTGCCTGCCTCCCTCCTGCTTACAGCCTTATGTAGTTCTGCCTTCCTCATTCTTTCATTCTCGGGATGAGAAGCTTGATTGCAGACAAGCTCTTCTGAAGCTTACGAATGGTCCTGTCTGCCACCTGCAGAATAATGTGTGTGTTCTTCTCTTTCTTTCTCCCTGCCTGCAAAACATCTGTGTCCCTCCACCAACAATTGTGTGCATATAACGCATGATGGAGTGGCTTATAATCCTGACGAGCTTGCATGATTATGTTTTAATGTAGCTTTATCTTTTTGTAGATTATGGTTTCCCCTTAATTTATTAGTACTGAAGTTAGTGGAAAGGCAGTATTTATTTATTTTATTTATTTATCGTGTTTATATAGTGGCCCATCTCACATAAGGTGACTCTGGGTGGCGTAATATACAGTATATACAGTAAGTAATTCATTCATTCACTGCTGACCCATGGGATCTCTGGGCCTTTCCTGACTCTCTTCCAACCTTGGTACAAACAGCTCTGGAAATCCATGGGGTTGCCTCTCTTTCCTCCCCATCCCACGGTGAGACAGGCTGAAGTTGTCCTGAGACTCCGGGTTTAAGGAAGGGACTGGCCCCCAGCCTTCCTCTCACCTCTTGTACAGGGCCACCACTTAAGCCTTAATTGTCTTAATTGACAGATAAAATTCCAGGTTGCTTTCTCCCTCTCTGCCAAGTCTCCTCCTTCCATCTCCTTCTTTGCCAGTCTCTCCAGCTCACTGATAACAGTCTGCAATCAAGGATAAATTTAGAATGAAGCCATTTCTCTTTTGTATCTTCTTGAGGTCGGAACTCAAAAGGATGAGGGTCTGAGGAAGTGCAAGTGAGGAAAGAGAAGAAAAGAAAAGAAAATTTTTAAAAAAGGAGATCAATGTGCCTTTTTAGCCTTCATTATCACCGATGTTTGAGGATAATGCCAGGCTATGTTCACATGACCGCTTGTGAGAATCTCCTGTTTGTTTCTTCCACCACACCATCTGTCTTGGTGGTCCTTAAAGTAAAGAGACTGTTTTAAGTACTCTTCGCATTCAGCCTGAATCCCCTTTCTTTTGGTTTCTTCCCAGAGTCAGAGAGAACATGTGACAGCCTTTTAGAGGTTTGCAGACCACTCTCATCCCCCCGCTCTGTCTTCTCCTTTGCAAGCTAAGCACGCTCTCTGTAGGGCTTGGTTGCCGGCCCTCTTATCATCCTGATAGCTCTCCTCTGAACCCAGCCCAGCTTCCCCCTCGGTCAGGACTGGACATAGGATGCAAAGGGTGGCCTAACTTGTGCAGAACCCTCCCTTTTAGCAGCTGGATCACGCTGCTTGCTCATGTTCAGCTGGTGGGGCCACTGCCACTAAGCAGCTCTCTCTGCTTCTGTGCCTCTGCATTTCACTTTTCCTACCCAGAAGCAGGACCTCACACTTGTCAAAGTGAACATCATTCTGTCTGATCTAGCCTAGTGTTCAAGTCTGTTGAGGGTGTTGTGAATTGAGATTTTGTCCTGCAAGGTATTAGCCAATCCCCTTAGCATGATATCACCCACACATTTCATAAGCATCCCTTGCAATCCATTGTTTATAAAAACATGGCACAGCGCTGGGCTGAGGACAGAGCTCTAGGAGACCCCACATGTCATTTCTGTCCAGAATGAGGTACAGCTATTCCCAAGCATCCTTTGGGTGCACTTTTTCAGCCTATAGTAAATTCTCCAGAGTGCAGTCTTCTCTAGCCCTCACTTTTCCCTCTTGTCCAGAAGGATATCATGGGAAGCTTTGTTTACTGAGATCCAGGTGCATCCCCATCTCTTGGTCTCTCCATCAGAGATAAAAGGAGGTTAGTCTGACATGACTTGTTCTTGACCCGTGCTCGTAATCAGTTCTAGTTCTTCGCCCAGACGGTCATTACACTAACTGGCCTGTGGTTTCCTGGGTCCTTCCCCTTTCCCTTTTTTAAATATTGGGATCATGTCAGCAAAGGATGATGGCACTGGTCAATGAAACATCTTCCGTCCACCATTGAATGCCTCCTTCCACCTCCTCTGCGGTACCTTGGGCTTCCTCAGTTTTTGCTTGGCTGTTATTGAGCATATTGTGCATCTCAGGATTAGAAAAGTTCTCCCAGGCAAAGTGTCTCTGAAAGTGAGCACGGTCCACCTCCCCCACCTCCAAACAAGCTATTGGTTGCTTTTTGGTTCCATGGGAGAGCCAAGGCCCAGCCTAGTTTATCAGGAATTGAGATAGTGTTAGTTGCCCTCCAGCCCCTAACTGCCCCTAACTCTGCCCCGCTTTCAGTTTAAGTCTTCAAAGAAGTTAAGCTTTCTTCCTCACCATTCCTAGCCTGTCCCCCGTTTTGACAGTTATGTCTTGGTAGCTGAAACAGAATATGATTTTGTTTTCAAGAAATACAGATGTGAAGAAATTGCTCTTCAAGAACTCTTGGTCCACTAGTCAGTTGTTTTGTGAATGCATAATTAATCAAACAGCAGCTAATTAGCAGCTTGAAAAGGAGTTATAATAGCTGTGCTGGCTCTTAGAAATAGTAAAGAAGCAATTGTAAATCTAATTTAATTAAATCAGCATGCCCTCTGGAGCTCCTTGAGAGGAGACAGCTCAGTGGCATTAGATAATTGTCCAATTTTTATCTGGCCCTTCTTCCTGGAGAACTGGTCCCATGGAAGGAAGGGTGGTTGCCTGGAACTGAGGCACAGGGATGTGCTGATAGCAGAGAACCCGTAGCCAAGGTGGGCCCTGGTGGTCCTCCGTGTGTACCTGAAAGAGTATGAGTGAGCAGAAGAGCCAGATAAAAATGGGGACAATCTCAGCCCCAGGAATGCTCTCCCCCATCCCAGTTTGCGTTTGCCATTTTTTCTGGGCTGCGTACTTTTCTGTGTTAGAAATAAAGATGATGCCAGAAACTAGGACTCACAGGCCGGTGTCACATTTATCATTATATTGTTAGCCTTGGCTTATTGGATTGGTTGGATTCACACCACACATCAGAGAAACAAGATTAATGCTTAGCACAGTGTGGAAGCTCAACCATATTTTCCCTCTGCCATGGGCCATCCTCTCTCCCCCACAATACCTTTCTGCCTGGTTCTTTGTTCTGCTTTTTGTGGCAAATATTATGAGAAAGCAAAAGAATAAAGGAAACAGCTGGAGAACAAAGAAACCAGAAGTCACTGGATTGGGGGAGAGATTAGGTAATGCTGGGGTGGGGGGCGTTGATTTAAAGTGAATGGATGTTAGAAAGTTATTAAAAGAGGCCTGGGCAATCCTGTCTAAAGGAGGAGGGAAGCAGGTCTTCTGCCAGTTGGCCCACAGTTGGACAGAGGACAACACTGTGTGTTCGTGTCCTCAACAAAAGGTTAGTGGGTGGTGGTGGTGTCTGTGCTGCAGTAAACAGGATGTCCAGATGAGCTGTTATATGTCTTAGAATTTAATAAACTAGGAGCAATAGTCAAGGAGGTGCCATATGAAGAGAACCTTAAAGGCAAGGGAGGGGGGAAAAGGAAAGAGAAGCTAGAGCAATCTCAGAGAACACCAGTGAGGAAGGAGCCATCTGAACTGGCAGTTTGTGGAGGAGCCGAGAATGAAAGAAATATTCATTGGAAGTGGAAGGAAGAGTTAAGGGCCAAGGAAGTCTACAAAGTTTCAGTGTAAAATGAGCTAAGGCTAGCAAGAGAGGTACAGTCCAGCAAGAGGGATTTCTTCAAAGATGTCAGACAGACAGCCAGGGGAAGGGGGAAAAACAAGGCAGTGGCTTTGGATGGCACTACCGTAAGGTTGGCAAAGGCTCTACATCCGGTTGGAGAGCAGTCTTCAGGGATGTATCTTGGGGCAAAGTTATTCAACATTTTCTGGACCATTGGGCTGGTGGGCTGCTTATTAAACTTCCAGATGGCACAAAATGCCCTTATCCCCCTCTGCTACACCTGGGGACCTCTGCACAATTCTGGGCACCCTCTTTCCAGAAGGATATTGACAAGTTAGAGAGGATTCATAGGAGAGCAACAAAGACAATTCAGGGACTTGGGGCAGAGAGGAGGAACGCTCCGGTACATAAGAGGGTGCCCTAGGGAAGGCAGTCAGGAACTCCTTCCTGTTGCCGCAGAAGCTGGGACAGAAATAATAGGTGCACGCAGTGGCTGCCTGTGAAGGACAAGGCAGTCAGCAATTAAGCGCATTTGCCCAAATTGTTTTGTGCTGTACATGGAAGGGGCTAACGTGTTTTGATTTCAGTTTAGCAGGAGGGGCGAATCCAGCTATTGCAGCTGAGAGCCCGGGCTTTAGGGTTGAGGACGAAGGAACCCAGCCAGCGAGGCTTGCTGTTAAACCAATATCAAAACATCCCCGACATATGGCGATGGGTGAGGCTAGCCAGGGAGAGAAGTAAATTGTCACAAATTTGTCTAATCCTGGTGCAGCACATTTTTTGCAGCTGGGAATATATTTAGGGACTGCAGGCAGTGATGAATTCATACTGTGCAAGTTGCTGAGTTTGATTTGCTTTAGGGAGCTTAGGGGTTCAAGGACAGCAAGCCGGCTGGATGAAGCGACAAGGCCTGCAAAGGGGGTGGGGTGGGGATGGGGAGAATGGAGTGACTTTTTTTCTTCTGGCATTTCCACCCTGCCATTTTTCTGAGGGCTCAGATTGGGGCACATGAGGGTCTGCCCTTATTTTATCCCCACAGTTACAGCCCTGTGATTGCCCCAAAATCATCCAGGGAGCTCCAGGAACAAGTGAGAACTTTAACCTGGATGTCCCTTAAGCAGTGCACTAGCTGGCTCAGTCTTACAATTCTCTGAAAGTAGAAAATTTGAAGATCAAAGTCTGGCCTGGATTCCTGATTTCTTTCTCAGTAGGATAGGATGGCAGAAGAGCCTGTTAATGTATGTCCGTGGAGGGAAGCTCAGCCCCATCAGAACATTTGGAAGGGAACCTGATCCTAGTTTGCAGGGCGGGGGGGGGGGCATAAGTAGCTTGTCCTGCAGTTCATGTTCTGATTATCCATGAGTTTCTGCCTGTAATTTATTTTGCCTTAATCAGCTCTACCAGGTTCCATGGCCCTTTTCTCCTAAATCACAGGAGACACTGGGCTTCCTGTCTGACTTGGGGGTGGGGTTCATAGCAAGGGCATTTTTTCATGCTTTGAACAATCCAGGTAAGTCTTAACACACAAAAAGGGAGGGGAGTCATTACACAAAGCAAGAAAACTGACATTCCTGCCCCCCCACTGCTCTCTGAACAGGGATTGGAAGAACAGCCTTGGACCTCCTCGGTCCTCTTCCACCCATTATTAACTGCATCTGGGTGCCTTGAGCTCTGCAGGGTTCCTCCCCGTGCTTCTTCCACAAAAAAGGGGGAAAGGTCCACTGTCCACATGGCCCCTCAGGGCAAGGACCTGTCTGGTTGCATTGTGCATGAGGGAAGCGTTGTACAGCTCTCAGGTACTCCAGAATTCTTCACAGACCTGGATGCTAAGCACAATTTTGTAGGGCATGGCAGGGGGAAGAAAGAGACAGCCTTATGTTGTTGTTGAAGTCTTTATCTTCTCCCAGTTCTCCTCCTGACTCCAGGAGCTAGAGAGGTGGAATTACACCAGTGCCTGGCTGCCAGCCCTTCAAGGTTGCCCAGGTCAGAAAACTGATCCCACAAGAACTCCTGGAACTCTGCTCTATTACTGTCATGTATGACAACATCCTGAAAGTTTGAAAGAATCAAGGTGGGGTTTTCCTGAGTTTCTTTCTCATCCCCTCTTCTTTCCCAGGACTAGGCTGAGTCAGATTTACTGAACTGTTCTTGCATTCCTTCTTCAAGGTTATCTCCATACTTCTCCATACCAGCATAGCTGAAAAGCCAGTTAGCCAGGCCTGTTTACCACTTTTCCTTCATCCCTTTCTGTGTGTGTGTGTGTGTGTGTGTTGTATGTTTTTTCACTACCCAAACTCTAGTAAAATTTCTGCAGAATTTCACAGTTTAGTAACACTTTGAATGATCTTAACAGTACTATTAACACATCATGGCTTTGGGTTTTTTGTTTTTTTCCCACCCCAACAAAGTAATTTTGCTGCTTATGTGCCCTGGTGCAGACTGGCATTCATGCTGCTGCTCAGCCTCTTCTTGAAATGGAGTGATTGGTGAGACCAATTTGCAGAGACCAATTTGCAGCTGGACCTGTCTTTGGTGCCTTGTTAGGAAGAATGTTAAACCAGGCAGGAGGGAGGAAAGCAGGAAAAGAGAGGTCAGGGTGCAGGCCAAGGAATTAGGTCTTGTTCTCAGCATGGCTCTGCAGGTTGGGGAAGAAACACGAAGGCCCTCTGTTCCTGAATTGTGAGCCCATGTCTTCTGGCATGGAATTCTAATAAAAGGCGTAGCAGAGCAGCAAACCTGAACTCTTCTGATGATTCAGGAAGCAGGCTTTCCAGGTGGCTGTGTTGGTGGCACTGGGGAGCAGTGTGCTCAGGAAAGTGGGAAGGATAGGACATGGCAGGCCTATAGCCATCAAGGCAGTCTTATACTCCCACCTGCATCCTTGGGAGCCTAGGGAGGTCCAGATTCCTGATTTTTTCTTGCAGAGGACCTGTTTCCTAGTTTAAGTTTACCAAGAGACTCTGTCCAGTTTGCTGAACACTGTAGGTACCAACTATTGAATGCCAGCTGATGTGCATGATCTGAGGTGGACCTCTGCTGTTAGACGCAACTTCTCAGAGGACTCTTTCTTTGATGCTAATCACGTTGAGTGAGAAGTCGCACATCAGAACCCAGATTCTTTCTGCTGAGAAAACATACAGGTTCTGCTCTGCAACTTGCTGACTAGTCAGAAAGACACACATATAAATCCTTGGTATAAATATGCCCCCACAATTTCAAAACGGATTTTCTTTCGTTGGCAAGGAAAGAAGCAGGAGGGTAAGAGATGCGCTGTTGTGCTTTAGGGAGTTGTCATCCCTAATTTGGAGGGGAGGCTGTAACTGATCTTCCTTCCCCTCATCGCTGCAGCCTGCGGGACTTGTGCTCCAGATGACCTTCCTGCCTGTCCTCTGCGCCCAGCATGATGCTGATGCTCTCTGTGTCTCTTAAAAACAGGAAATCTGAGCTAGTTAAAGATTTTGGCTGTGGCGAGGCAGGGACTAAGGCTTTGTTGGCGCAATATATCAATCAACAACTTGATTACCAAATTGTCTCATTTTCTGAGTTTGCAGAATATGTGGAATTATAAGCTAACAAAGTGGCTGTGTTCACACAACACACTAAGCCACACAACATGAGTGAAGATTAATACTAACCAAGGTGAGCTTGTGTGAGAACGTAGGCGCTAGGCTGGCTAAACTAGTTAAGCATTTTGTCTGAATGCAGCATAGAGCGTCTTGCTGAATTACATTTCTCTGGCTCTGTGGGTAAAATTGGGGCAGATGTTCCACTGCCTGCCTGCTTTAAATATGCCCTTCTAATTTGTGGGACTCAGCTTAGTTCCAAGGCAGGTAACCAGCTTGCGGTGAAAAGGCGACAATGCTGGACTACTAGGGAGCCAAGCACAATCTTGGTCTCGTTGACTCTTCCTCTCGGTTAGGAAGAGCTGCTCCCTGGTTCTCGGGACTGAGCTTGCTGGCAGGAAGCAAGGGAAGGATTCTGTTCGTCTCACACACACACACACACACACAGAGATATTCACATCAGCCCTTTCTGGTTAGTGCGAAATGTTACAGTTCAGACATGGTTACGAATCCTGGAAGCCTGAATGTGGTCTTGCTCCCCATTGGAGGAGAAGGAGAGAAGAGAGTGAAAGAATAGATCATAAATAGAGTTAACCCACAAAAGATGCTGAGGAGAAATGTTAGGCAGGCCGCTTAGCTGAGCCTCCACATGCAGGGACGATGTGATACTGAATCTCATGCGGTTGGGAGCGTGCTGTGACCTTCGAGCCCCAAAGCGCACCCTTTAGCAAGGATGGCTGTACCGGGAGCACTTTCCTCGGAGAGCCCTTCTAGCTTCCTCGAGCGCAGGTGTCATAGCCACCCTTACCCCATCAACCACAGCTCATTTCAGGGGCACAGCTCAGGAGACGTTACTCTTTTTCCACCACAGGGTAATTTCGGCTCAACTTTACTAACCCTTATTTCATGGGCAGGCATTTTTCCTTCCAACCACAGGTAGAAAAATGAAAAGTACAAATCTAGGTTGGAGGAACCTGGTTTGACGGTAGTGCTTGTGAAAGGGATCTGGGTATCCTTGTTGACTGCAAGTTAAATGTGAGCCAGCAATGTGATGCAGCTTCAAAAAAGGCCAACGCTGTCTTAGGGTGCATTAAAAGGAGCATAGAGACCAGGTCCTGGGAAATACTTGTTCCCCTCTTCTTTGCCCTGGTCAGACCCCAGATGGAATCCTCTGCCCAGTTCTGGGCACCATAGCTCAAAAAGGACAGTGAGAAATGGAGGGAGTTCAGAGGAAGGCTCCCAAGATGGTGAAGGGTTGAGCGTGTTTAGCCTACCGAAGAGATGACTGAGGGAAGTCAAGCTATCTGAGGAACTGCCTCTCCCTGGTTAAATCTACCTGTCCCACCAGGTTTGGCAGGAGAGGCATGTTATAGGTCCCGTCAGTTAGGGAGTTTCGTTGGGTGGGAACCAGGAAGAGAGCCTTTTCTTCTGTGGCCCCCGCCCTGTGAAAATCCTTCCCCCCCAAGGTGAGGCTGGCTCAAACCCTGTTGGCCTTCTGGAAGATGCTCAAAACATGGTTTTGGCAACTGGCCTGGGGATCCCATGATTGAGTAGAGCCTGCTAGATGGTTACATGATGGTTGACTGGAATGTGCTCTGCATAGGGGTTTTTTCCCCCGGCATTTTGTTTTTTATCTTTATAACGTATTTGGGTTGTAGTTTTTAATTGGTTTTTACCTATTTGGATCATTTTATTGTGTATGCTGCCTGGAGTCACTATAGGAGATGGGCATCTATATAAATGTAATAAACAAACGACAGCACACGCAGAAGAGGGAATAGACTGATTCTGTACTGCCCCTTGACGTGCTGAATTCTCCTTTGCTGGAGGTCTTCAAACAGGAGCTGATGGTCATCTGTCAGATGCAGTAGCAAATCCTGCACTGAGCAGAGGGTTGGACTACATGGCCTCTAAAGTGCCATCCAACCCTTTGATTTTATGCCACTTTGAAATCAGGGTCCTCCTTTGGTGAGGAGGCAATAGAATTCCTGTAGCAGATGCAGAGAAAGAGGGGCTGGGAAGGGTGCCAATGTTCTCCCCTCTGTGCAGCTTCTAAAGACTTCTCCTCTGATTTCTTGCTTTGCTTTTTAAAATAATGATGATTGTTGCTCCTAATTTTTGATGTAACCTAATTATAGTCGCCATTCAGGGCTGGAAAACTTCTTTAGAATAAAGGAGAAGCCCCTAGTCTGCGTTCCCAAATTGGTTTGGGATACTTTTCATTTAATTTAAATTGTAACTCCTGCCTAATTGATTAAAACCTAATTGTCTGCCTGGTTTACAACATCTAAATCAAAATATTATTGTAGCCGTTAAAGCACTGAAGACTCAGAGCAGCTGTCATGAGTAGTCTGAACAGTGAAGGAGGAAAAACAGCATCTGCCAGGGAGGCAGACAAGCTGCACCTTGGCTCAGCACCTGCTGAGCACCACCCGGGGACCACTGGGCAAGGCTCTGGCCTGAGGACCAAACGCCGGGGGCCCTCTTGGATAGCCTGTGGGGGAAGCCCCATGGGTGGAGACCTGCTGCTTTTTCAGGATTGCAGTTTTCATGGTCCATTTTCTGCGCTACCGCACATCCCTGCCTCTTCCGAGCCTAGTGTTGCCTGCCAGAAGAGCCAAGGCAGGAGGCCATGGTTGTATCTTCCACGGAGGGTTGGCCAGCCTCAGCCGACCACGTCCCGGTTCCTTTCCACTGCATCCCATCCAGGTCATGGGGGCGGGGGAGGGCCTTCTTCTCTTGCCTCCTTTGACATGGCTGTTCTCAAGTTGTCCAAGTTGGAATTGCCCAGAGCAACTATTTCTACCCCATGGCCTGTCCTGAGTGGGTCTCATGGATGCCAACTTTTCTATGTGCCCTTCAAAACACACCTAGTACGTGGGACATGTAAGAAGCAATGTATGGATACAGATCAATGAAGTATAGAGGAACAACTGGCAAAAGGAGGCTCTCCCTGCAAAGCAGTTCCTGGGGCCTGACAAGGCTCTCTGCAGCTCCAGAGGTTGATGCCGACACAAATACCCTAAGATGTTGGGAGTAATAGGGGTCCCTCCACCCCGACATCAACCACATCTGTGCAGGCCATGTGTATCAAGGGTCATTGGTGGTGTGTATACATGCACACACGACCAGAGGTGTTTTCCATTCCTCAGCCAGTGCTGATCATCCTTCTTCTCCAGGGCTTCTTCCAGGAAAAAGCTGGCTGACTTCTGATCTTGCAGGCAGACACTTCAGAGGCAGGTGTGTGTGTGTGTGTGTGTGTGTGTGTGTTTGAGCTGGAGGATGACAAAAGCCCCTGGCCCCTTTAGAGGCTGAGCTGGCAGCCTTGTGCCCAGATGTTACCAGACCTGCAAGGCCAATACCAGCCTGCCTGACCAACGTTTGTGCTCTGGTTGGCTGGGCATCAGGGGGCGTGCTGTTTGGTTATGAGGCAGAGGGTCCTGATCCCCAGGGGAAGGGTTTCATGTTCTGGCATCATGGAAACCCTGGATCCACCAGGCTGCTTCTCATCAGGTGTAAATCCGGCTGTTCCCTGGTGCTTGGTTCCGTTTGCAGCATAAGCGGGAAGTATCTGTGTGGCTCCAGTTCTTGCCTCCTGGTTAAGGTGTGGTTTCTCCTTTGACACTTGGCCTCATCTGCCTCATATGTGCAGACCCTCCTCTGAATAGCTGTTTTTTAAAAATGGTTTTAATACAGAAAAAGAAAGGAAAACAGAAACATAAGGTCAAAAGAAAGAAAAAACATTAACAAAAGGAAAAATGCACGCACATGCAACCGAATCAAAGTTTAAGCCAAAGAACTCTGTTTTCCACACAGGGTTAGGGTTAGGGTTAGGGTTAACCCAAACGCTCTGCTGCATCTTTACAGAGCACGTTCAGGGGGTGGGGAGAGGGGATCCAGAATTTTCAGCTGGGTGTCTCTGGGACTTTCCATCAGAACAAAACCACCTTTTTCATTGCAGTCCTGGTGCAGGAAACCCAAAATGATTTGCTTCCTGGGCAGACCCCTGACCTCTTGCCCCTCTCCTCCAGGTGTTCCGGAGTGGCGAGGGGATGGGTATCCGCCTGGACAGCGCCTCTGCCTTCCAGGGAGCCGTCATCTCCCCCCATTACGACTCGCTCCTCGTGAAAGTCATTGCTCACGGCAAGGACCACCCCACGGCGGCTTCCAAGATGAGCCGGGCTCTGGCTGAGTTCCGCATCCGTGGAGTCAAGGTAGGACAAGATTCCTCTTGCCAGAAGGGCAAGGGAGTTTCAATCCACACAGTGTTATTTGCATGTGACTTCTCATTTTATGTGAGGCTCTGAGCGTTTCCCATCCCGTGGCTGCGGCTCTTGAGCCTCAGTTGTTAGGGAGTGTGGGCCATTTTTGGGGAGTGGGGCTGAAGTCCTGCCTGCTGAAAATGTTGGGTTCTTTCTTTGGGCTCAACTATCCATAGTGGAGGAGCTATTACACTATCGGTCCCTTCAGTCCCCGACTGCATTCTTGAGCAGGTCCACCCACCGTGGCTAAATTGATGCAGAGTGCGGTAGGGAGCAATTGGGTGAATCGGGTTGAACTATTAAGCCATAATTTGGACTGTTGATTGGGCAGAGTGTGTTTTGTGAACACTGCTCTTTTATCTTTTATTAATCCAGGTATGGGGTTTATTTTGTTCTATACTCCTTGTTTATTGAAATAGCACTTATCCCACTTTTAGTATGGCAACTAGGAACTGTAAGCAATTATAAATAAATAGTATTGAAAAGCAAATGAAGATGTTTCTGGGAACTTTTCTGCAAGGCGTTTGGATCCAGCTGAACAGGCTTCAATGGGGGTGTGGGTGAGGGGGTCTTTGCCTGCTTCCCTCCTCCTTCTGGCCACCCAGCACAAGGCAGAGCCAGGTGGGAGGTCTGGCTCTGGACTGGCAGGCAGTCCATGTGGTGGTGCTTCTCAGTGCCAGGAGCTGCTGGGAGGGAGGAAGCCAGCCTGGGCCTCACCTGGCTCCTCCAGTTCAGCTAGATGAAAGGCACAAGTCTGGCCCTTCAGCCTGACTCTGGGGTAGAGGAAGTGAGGCGGGGGGACACTGCCTGTGTCCCAGCCCCGCCTCCCAGGAGGAGGCTGTGCTCACCATCGAACAGTGTGTGTGTGGGGGGCTGCTGATGCATTTTCCATCCGGGGTGGGGGCTGGTAGGGTTATTTGCAAATCCACCAGACGCCTCTTCCCACAGTGGACGTGAGCAGATTATGCTATGCAGTGAATATAGAAATGGCATCTGAGAAGCCTGTTGAGGGAACTCACGGCCACTAGACAGAGTGACGGCTTGTGACATTGGTAGTTTTCAGAGACAGGTTGCACAGAGGCCTGGAGGAGAGAGGACGCCCTGCCTGCCCCCTTTGGGTCTGTAGGAAGCCCCAAAAGAGCACGCAGGGCAGAGGCCTCTGCGGCAGACGGGTGATGCGCCACTGACTGTGGGGGCTGCACATTTAGAGGGTTTTGGATTGTTTGTTTTTATGTCTTTGTTGGTTTGATTCATATGAGCCTTGCTCGGCACATGTCTCAGGACAGCATACATCATCAGCAAACAGCAATTAAATCCACATAAAAATTACACAGGAAACAAATAATGAAAACAAAGCATGTAAGGCTGGGGAAGGAGTCAGGGCTTTAAGGCTTTCCAAAAGGCAGGCAGGGTGGGGGCCAGCCAAATCTGAAGGGGGAGGCTGTTTCAAAGGGGAGGGTGTCTTCACCTGGACTTTGCCAGACAACATTGCCAAAGTGACGGGACCCAAGCACGCTAACTCTATCGGATCTTACCAGAAGGGCAAAATAAACTGGAGATAGACCCGGCCCTGCACCAAGTTGTATATGGGTAGTCCTCGCTTACTGACTGCCTCATGCAGTGATTATTCGAAGTTACGATGGTGCTAAAAAAATAACTTTGCGACCAATCCTTGCGTTTACCACCATCGCAGCATCTCTCTCTCTGTCACCTGATCACCATTTGCGTACTTTGCAACCCTCTTGTGACTAGCAAAGTTAATACTGTGCAGGGTGGAAAGCGGAAGTAAAATTGTAAGTCATGGTCACGTGATTTTTCACTTAGCGACCGTGTTGCTTTGCTTAACGACCGAAGGGGGAGTAAGGTTGTAAGCCCAGTCGCACTCACATGACTTTCTGCTGAGTGATCGCATTGTTGGTCCCAATTGTGGTTGCTCAGTGAGGACTACGTGTACCTGGATGTTTAATGATTAGGGTTATGTTCATGATCCCTGGGTTGACACTGTTTTCTGTCACTGCTGTAGGCGCTTAGAGTCGTTATGAGTGGAGCAACGCAGAAGCAAAAGAAGGAGGCGGCGGGGAAAGGGGGCTTGCTAGTTATGGGTCTCTGCCAGAAAGGGCTGGTCTGCCCATCCGAGGCCTCTTCCAGTGCTGCCTCTCCTCCTAGAAGGGCTGTGGGTCAGGATCGCCCTCGCCTAAGCCAAAAGGGCCTTTTGTGGCTGGCCCTGTGTTGGGGTTCCCAGCTTGCTCTCCTTGTCTTGGCCCCCACTTTGACACACCACTCCAGCTGCCTGGCCAGGCCCCATACCTGCCCTGCTTGCTTGGCTCAGGGCTGCCTGAAGCTGAGTGGGTCTCTGCAGGCTGACCCCCCGCCCCAAGCTGGAGAACCTCTGGGCTGGGAAAAGTCTCTGGACTCTGGTCATCCTGCCAGGAAAGGGGAGGCAAGGCCCCCTTGGGTCGGCCAGGGAGGCTCCTGCCCTGTCCTGTCTGTGTGGTTCTTGTCCAGTCCTGGATCCTTCAGCCTTCTGCGTTGGCCTTTGTGGACGGAGAGGATTGGGGGGGCAGTCAGAGCAGTCGCTGACCTTTGCTGCTGCTGCTGCTGCTGCTCCGTTCCCCCCTCCCCACGTCTTGACTCACAGTAGGGTAAATGTTGATGTGTCTTCCCAGCCTTCTCCTCGTGTCCTGCCATGCTCATCCTTGACTCTGCATTCACATGTCCGCTGTATCCCATCCAATGAGAATCAGGGAGAAATCAGATATTATGCTTTGGGCAAAGTCTTCTCTTCACTGCTAGAACTACCAGAGTTTGTCTCAACTGCTACAGATCACAGAATTTATATAAGCGTGCCCCATGCTCACAGTAGCATGGAGGTTCCAGACATCACCCAGCAGTAATTCTCCTGTTTTCCCCACCGCTTGTTTCATTTCTTTCCACAGAAAAAGAAAACAGAATAGCAGTGCAGCCTCTTTGCAGGCATGGATGAGGTGTAAAACCGCTCTTTTCTCTACGGTTTACTTTGCCTTTCCTAACAAGCGATTAGTAAGTGAGCTAGACTAGAATTGGATCTTTCAGGTGAAGCTGGGGTGATGTAAACAGAATTAGACTAAGCTGTAGTCTTTATTTCCCATTTGACAGACCTTTGAAACAAAATCTGTACAAAATAATTAATACGCAACTACAGGCATATCTGTTTCAAGGTGCCAGGAGAAGGTTATGTAGGGGAAGGGTAACATTGCCCACAGAGTGTTTCTGTTCAGTCTCTGGCTGAACATCGACAGCAAAGGAGAGGTCTTCCCTCCTGCCTTTAGCCACCAAGCTGCAATCTGCCCCACCAAGGAGGCAAATATCTTGGCTTTCTCTGAACTCGTGCCATATGCGTACGAGAGGGCTGGGATATCTGTCTCTCCCTGCCACCCCACGTTCTCCAAAATATGCTCACTGGATCTCAGGAACCTGTCTGTATGTTGCAAACTTGAAATTGTAGGAAACTTCCCCTGAACTGTGACATGCTTGCACTGTTTCTGGTTTAGGATGTAGTGTGAACACAGTTTATTTGGTTAGTTATGACTTCATAGAATTATAAAACTGGGCAGGGCCATTTACTCTTATCATATCCAAATCCTATTCATTGCAGGAATTGAAATGAACCTTGGGTCAACCCACTTAGTATCTCACTCCAGTTCAATGAGAAACCATTGCTGAGTAGTCTTGAGTTCAGTCTTCAAACCAGCTTCTGTCTACTATATCTCTCTTGCCACCAGTGCCCAGTTAAGTAGTTTGATTATCAGACTGTCATGGGATAATTTGTCAAATGCTTTAATGAAATCAAGATAAATTACGTCTGCGGCATTCCCCTGCCTACTAAGGAAGTTAGTTATACAGTCAAAAAATGAAATAAGCTTGGTTTGACTTCTAATGATTACTGCATTTTTTTTCAAGATGCTTTCATCTCTCTCTCTCTCTCTCTTTATGATCTGCTACTCTTCCCAGGTAGACTAGCTTTGTGTCTCCTTTTTCCCTTTTCGAAGATAGGGAGAGCATCTTCTTTCTTTCAGCTATTAGCATTCCCCCATTCACCAGTATTTCTCAGAGACAATGCCTAACGGTTCATTCCAGACCATCAGCAAGTTCCTTCAGTACACCAGTCCTGCTCATTTCTTCTTGTTTGGGAGATACAGCCCAAAGAGTTGGTCAGCTGGCAGAATTTTGCTGTCTTCATGGAGCATCTGGTAAAGTGGTCCTTTTCAACTCCTTTTCTTTTGAATATATCTGAAGAAGCTCTTTCTCTTGGCTTTAGTCTTAGTTTTTCCCACCATCTCTACAATCCTGAGCTACTTGCCTATACCGTTCCTTGGTAGCGTGTCTCTCTTTCCATATTTTACATTGGGTTCTTTCGCCATCTTGCTTAAGGCAAAACTGAAGAAGAGAACTCTTCCTCCTCCTCCTCCCCCCCCCCCCCCGAATCCTGGGCCTTCCCCTTCTGCCTTTTTCCAACTAAGGCCCATCTGCACTTTCCATTTTTGCCCAGAACATTTTTTGCTGCAGTCCATGAATCCCAATGACAGTCATTTATTTTATTCACCTGCCCAAGCAAAAAAACCCAAAATGTAATAATTAAGAATGAGGCAAGTAGCCTGGCAAATAAATGGGCATGTTTTATTCATTATTGAAATGAATAATGCATTTTTGTAATTCCTTTTCTATTCATTCAAAACAAACAATAAAGAAAGAAATATGTGCAATAGTTCATAACCTCCTCCCGAGTTCAAGATAAATTTTATTGCTGGCAGATTCAGTATTTAAATGAAAAAATGTGCATTAATGTGCAGTTTCAAATGAGCAATGAAAGGAATCCAGCACTCTTTGTGCTGTCAGAAGGCTTTGTGCTTTACAATTACAAGGCCCTTGTGGACCCCCACAGGGACACATCCCCCACCCACAAGCAAAGCAAATGGTTCGTGTGGAAGGTCAGGAGGGCCTCGGTGAAGAGGACTAGCTGAGGTCTGTTTCCGCCTGTGGCCCCAGAAGCACTTGGACTGAGTGTCAAGGCCCCAGGTCCTCAGGCTGGCTTTGGCCCTGCCCAGGCGTCAAAGGTGTCCTTGCTTTCCTGCTGTCTTTCACTTCTGTTCTAAAGCTGTGCATATGCGGCCTTCCCTGTGAGGTGGGTTGGGCTGGCCAAAGTCCTAAGAGAGTTTCCATGGCGAGGGTCAGCCCGAGCGTGAGTAGGGCCTTGTTTTGTTTCTGATCTGATCTGATCTGTGAGCTAGCTACAAGGTGGAGGACACCTGTGAGTTGAGTCAGTCCTGGTGATCTTATAGATACCTCTGTGCAAATGAATGGAAGTGGGTTGCCACTGCATTATTTTTCAGCTTCCCATCCTGATCTGTAATCCTGGGACCTCCTGGTGGCCTCCCCTCCCAGGAGTAACCGGGGCCGATTCTGCTTCCAAGCCTGGACGAGGTGGGCTGTGTGCTGCCCACTTCAGTTGTTTGTATGCAGACTCTCCTTGATCCCTGGACTCGACTAACCACAGAATTTGTAGCAAAGAACTGGACCCGAGACACAGTCCTAGAGTACAACTTTCTGATCTTGCTATTTCCCTTGTGATCGTGACAAAAAATGCCAAATGCAGCATGTAGCCATATGAGAGGAATGCAAAACATATCAGAAGACACCTTGGTGGCACAAAATACGCCAATTCTGCAGAAATAGGAACAAGCTCAGCTTAATTCACCGTCCAGGTGTGTGCACAGTAAACAGCAAGTGGAGCTTTACGAGGGAAATGCCTAGCAGAGCCAACCTGGCGTCTTCCCAACAAGTCCTATCTGAGTACCAGTCACATCTGCCTTTAAAAAGCCACCCCTCCTGGCTTGCTCTGGGGGAACAGGACCCAAATCCAGGACAAGGCAGGTCGTAGCTTAAATGGAGTTCTTGATGCTCTCTGAGCTCGGTGCTTTGCTTGCAGACGTTTCATTGCCCAACCAGGCCACATCATCAGTGCTGTGACGACTGTGGGGCTTGCTGCCTGTTGGTGTGCAGTAGCTCGCCGTGCCCATGTGGGTGGGGTGTGGCTTCCTCCTGGGTGATTCCTGGATTGGAGCATCGTCTTTCACCTGGTCGTTTGCCTGGTGCCGATCCCTGCGTTGGCTGCTGGACAGCTTTATGCTTTCCCAGCGCTGGAGCCCGCCTGGCAGGTACTGCACAGTTGTTACCTGCATTTTCTCGCCAGAAGGTTAATACACTGTACAGCAGTGAGCGTTTTTCCTACCCTTTCGCTGCTTCTCCGGATTAGATGATCCGAACGAGGAGAAGGCTACCGAGCAGCATCCCTTTGTGAGAGCTGGCTCTGAGAGCAGCCTGGAAGTCTTCTAAATAAGCAAACATCTGCTGGAGCTGAGCCCACTGTTCTGACTGACTGGCTTGGAACGAAGTGCCGCGAGAGGCCTGCCTCCTTCACCCATTGCAAATAAGAGAGTTTAAGAAATCATTTCCATGACGGGTGAAGGGGGTGTCTTGATTGCTTGGGAACGTCTGCATGCCCTCCTGTCCCCTCCAGCCTCATATTTTCCACAAACGAACAAGAAAAGCACCCCACTACAAAGTTCGAGGAAGGAGGATGGTTGGAAAAAAGCTGCAAAGCAGCTGCTATGTTACTTCAAGATACTTTATTTATGAAGCGTTTCAGATAATAATTCTTTATCCATCATACAAAAATAAGGGGAATAAACATCAACATGATTTAAAGCCTCACAAAATAAAGTTTTTGTAAACTATACTTTCTAATTGCAAATAGGAAAAAGTCAAGTGGGACCCCTTTTACATTAAAAGTAATTAATTACCAATACAAATAACATAGAGTCCCAAACCGCCTAATTACATTCAGTCAAACAGAAAGGCCTTATTTCTGCTTGCTGGGGGAAGGTGGCAACTGCTGAAGCCCTCGTGGAATCCAGACTCCACAGATCTGAAGCGCCCGTCCTTAAGGATGGCTCTCAAGACGGTGACCATCATCTTAACATCCTCTCCTCCGTCCATGGGGCACCACAAAGTATGTCAACACAGACCCCCTCTGTCTTCCTGACAGCTCAGGTCTTCGTTGCGCCATTTTCATTTACATTTATATTTCAAGGTAGAGATTTGACTCGCAAAAGATGTGGAATCTGGTTTTGTCAGTCGAGCTAGAAATACATGCCTCCAGCTTCCAAAACCTTTGGGAGAGCCCTCCAAAACTTTTAATAGGACGGAAAGGAAAAAAAAATTAAATACAACAGGAAGGGTAATTTGAATGTTATGAATTTAATGTTAATTACATTTAAATAGGAATGGCATGAAATGAAAATTGGCCTTTGTCCTGGCCCTACCTAATGCTTGCAGTGCAGCCACGGCCAGGCAGGTCCTCTGCACAGAAGTGGTGGGGCCCCTGGCCTGGACGCCCCTTTCCCACCAGACCGGAAGGACAGGAAATTAATGGGCTTCTGTCTGGGAAAGAGGAGGGAAGCCAACCAGAGGGCTTCTTCTGGAACTACTGAGCCAGGTCTGGCCCTCCTTGAACCCGTGCGTTCCCAACTTACCTCCTTTGGGGCTGAACCCCTCCTTGTGCAGAAGGTTCAGGCATTCAACTCCAAGCCGCCTGCTTCGATCGATTTTATAGCCCGCGCATTCTGCTTTGGTCTGACAGGCTCTCAGCAGGGTCCCCTGGATTTCTAGTGCGTGAAACAGTACAGGAGCCACGGGGGGTGATTCTGATCCAAGCCGTGTTATGGCAGGAGGGGGCATTTCGTCCTCCCGCCGCCACACCTTTGTTCTGCTGTGTATAAGCACGCATTTCTCACCACCATCAGTCCCAGAGGGAGTTTATTCTTTCGTTATTTTTAAAACATTTACGCAGTCCTTTCTCACATTGATAATTTACAGTGTTTAAAAAATAAAAGTAAGAATAAACCAGCTTCGGGCAGTGGCACCCACACATAATGTTGTGGGTGCCAAAGAAATAAATAAAAAATGTCCCAAATCTCACAAGCAAACCACTAGTTTTGGCCACTAGTGAGTGTGCATTTTGGAGATTACACTGTGATTAACACCACAGCAGACAATAACTTAAGCAGAAACGGATAAGAGTGTAAGTCAGAGTTAATCGCAATTGACCTAAATGCCCCTTTCCTGTTACTATCACAGAATCTCTCCCTGCCTTTCTCTTGGCCATAAAGGCTCACCACAGGCAAGACAGCACAAAGCTAACAGAGGGGGCTTCTTCTGCCCTTCACCCAGGCCACAAGGTGATCTCAGCGGGCCCTCCCTGCACCCCCGGTGGCCCTTTTATCTCCAGCAGGGCCCACTGGGCAAGATCTGTGGCCTGTGGTCGTTGTCCTTTGGCCCATCTCTGGGGCCCAAATCGGAGAGGTCATGCACGCGCGTCTAGTCCATGGGGCTTGTAGAAGCATCCAGCCGCAAGTCAGCCCCAGGCCTCCCCTCTGGATGCGATTTTTTAATTTCAGGAATAGCATTTAATCTATATGGAAAGAGGCACTTGCAAGAGAGCTTTGATAGCTGGTTTTGGCTTGAGGCAGGATCTGCAGTGGGATCTTTAGAAGATGAGAAAGAAAAGCTTAAAGACCTCACGTGCCAGATTCAGCCCAGGGTGACAGGTAATTTGGGTGTGGCGCCTGCAGGAACCCAGCTGTTGCTTCTGCGTGTGGCGTGAACTAGGCCACGGCATTAAGCTGCCTTGCGGCTGATTGATTTGGGCGTTGCATGTCGTCTGATGCCGGCAATTGTCACAACTTAATTTGGATTAGAGAATTAAATGCTGTACGCGGTCTCTCCAAGGAAAAAGCCTTTGCTTGTACCAGCTGTATCAAACACGGTAAGCATTCTGGAAAAAAGCTAACAGCCAGCTTGACAGGAGGCCGCCCACGTTCCTTTGTCTGGCATCTGGTGACATGAATCAATAAAAACAGGAAAGGGCCATAAAATAATTCATTGCATGTTCTTCAGCTGGCCAGACCTCCGGAAAGTGACAGTGGGTTGTAAAATGAAGATGCTGCACAGATATTCTAGGGAATGGAAGCTTGAGAACTGATAAAGGTGTCCAATCTAAGGCTGTTTTACAATTTAGAAGCAAAAATGGTGTTATCCGGTAATAAATTTTGGGCAGACTTGAGTCATATATTACTCAAGATACAATTAGGTCTGTCAGTTCTCTGTGAAGGAAAACTCATTTTCCTTCTGAACCATCTATTGTGTGTCTTTACAAGTCATTGGTGTGACAGTGTGAATGGTGTGTCATGTTAGATTAACTCTCTCATCTTTTCTTCTTCCCCTAGCTTATTTTAACTTGTGACCGATTTTTGTTTGAGTAAAAAAAGTGGAATTTTGTTTTGCCTCGGAAGGGGTTTAAGACCCCAAGAGGCTAGTCTCAGACCGTGACAGTTTGCTTAAAGAATTCAAAGTGTGTCTCAATTTAAGCTAATGGCGTAACTAAATCAAACATATTTTAGAGGATTTTTAATAGAGAGTAACTGCTTGTAAGATCTCCTTTCTTCCAGGAACACAAACTGGTGTACATAGTACCCCATCCTCTTCTGTCCCCCCGCCCCCCAACCACAGTCGCAGGCTTCATGTGGAACCCAGGAAGAAGACCCCCCACCCACCCAAGGCTGGCTTATGGAGACCCAAAAAGATGTCCCTTCCTGCCATCTCTTCTCCAGCCCCCCAGAGACCCCTTTCCTCCTCCCCAGGATGCTCTCCCAGCTCTTTGGCATTACCTCCTCCAACCTGTGGTTTCCTGCTGCCGGTGGGCGTGATGGATGGCTTCTGCTGGTGCTGCCTTGGGAGACTCTGGGGTCTTCCAGCAGGTGATGCGCTCTGCCGTCGCCCTGCAGCTCTCCCCCTGCAGCTTCCATCTGGAGTGCAGAGCGACCCCCTGTGTCTCCAGCCAGCATGGGGAGAGGGCAGTTGACATGGTACGTGGGAGCTGAGAGATGGGGGGAAGAGCCCCAGCCAGGATAAGTGGCAGCCTAGCCTGCAGAATGGCAAATGTCCCAGAAGGGACCCTCCTTAGTTTCTTGGACTGTAACGGTAACGGAGGAGAAATGTACTTTCAGACTTGCAAGATTCTGTTCTTTGATAATTTACAGATAATTTACAGAAGAGGAAGTTGGGGCAAGCAAGCAGAAACTACCTTGTCGAGCTGGGCATGTCACCCCAGCCTTATTCTCTCTTTCCTAGCACTCGGTCTGTGGCCTCTGCTTTTACTCTCAGGGTTGTGGTGAGCCCTGGAGGCCTTGAGGACTAGTCCCTGAATCCTCGCCCAGCTGTAACGCACAGAACTGAGCTTGCTCAGCCTCATCTCTTGCCGTGGTTTCCGGGGTGGCCTCCCTCAGAGATGTGCTTCTTCCTGGGAATTTTGAAGGGTGCAGCTGGCCTTATGGCAAGGTCACCTGTGCCATGGCTTGAAAGGCAACTGTGTTTGCTCAGCCCCACCTCAGCCTTGGAGATGGCTCCTCCGGGGGCGGGGTCCAGCGCTGCGCATCCCACTAGCCTCCCTCCTGTTCCCTCTTTTGGAGCTGAGAGACAGCCTCAGCGTCGGCCATCGTCCTCCGGGGCGCCTTGGGGCCAGGGCTGCACAGTGTCGGCGCCCCTTGATGTGCGATCCCCCTGCTTTAAAGCGTGTGTGGGGGAGAGGTTGCTTCAACTGCCCCACGGCTCTGCAGCCAGGATCTGCTCGTCTGGACCCTGGAAGGGAGGTCTGAGGTCTAAGACGTAGGCCTACAAATATCTCGGCTAGTACTTATTTCAGGTGCCAAAAACCTCTGACGTAGTAGCCAGTTACGCAGGTCAGAGGGGGAACAGCTGGGTGCCTGCTGCTCGTACGTTCCCTCAGGCTGCGTCCTCAGCTTTCTCCTACCGGGCAGAGGGTGGCGGCTACAAGGCCATCGCTGGGCTAGGATCGGTGCCATCCACATTCCCGAGAGCCGCGCTCCGTGCCTGTCGCGGATGCTCGTCTTCAACGAGAGCCCGTGGCTGGTTCGAGCAGATTTTTGGTGGAGAGTCTCTGGCTCAGCTTGTACTCCCAGATAGCCACATTTCTCACTGGAAGAGCCACGTTTCTTCTGGCTTGGCTTATTGTGGGTTTGCTTGCCAGGCTCTGGGCGTGATGTGAAACAGAGAATCAAGACTTCGTCGTGCAGAGGGACAGAGCTGCCCCTCATACCGCGCCCGTCTCCATCCCATCTGCCCACCCTTCACGCCCCCTGGCACGCTTCCATCTCGATGGCATGGAAGGGGAGACGACCGTTCATCTGTTCTGAAGTGAAATGCTTCTGGCTTGCCCAGGCCGTCATCCCCAGGGAGCAGAATCCTTCCTTTATATTCTCAAAGGCCACCCCTTTTGAACCATAAGAAAAAGAAATCCAGGCTGGAGAGCCAGCATTACTATCCGTGAGCTGAGCTTGAAATCTTCCGCCGCCCTTGGCAAGCTTCGAGAGGCTCCTGGTCGCTGAGAGAGTCAGAACCCCACCAGACAGTAAAAATTTGCACCCAAGGTAGAATTTTACCTTTCAGGAAAAATGCAAATTCCTTTTCAGAAGCTACTTTCAGTTAATGGGATTGTAAATGTAGACCTTGCGTTTTCTGCATTCTTTGCGAACCAGAGTTGGGGTTGGGGTTTTTTTTCCAGCTGCCTGTCTATTTTCCTTCGTTCCTTCCTTCTAAAGATGTAAATCTACAAAGATCAGAGTGATTTCAGAAGGTGGAAAGAGGAGGAGCAGCAGTAACACTGATGCAAAAACAGACACGCATATGGATATTTATAGAGGTCATTAAATGCCAGGATTCTAGGTACAGAATTTGCTTTTAACATGATGTGGAACTTTGAATTCCCCTCTCTACCCCACCCCACCCCACCCCACCCCACCTCCCGCCTTCACACCTCTGTTTTAACACAGATTATACACGATCCTGCCCAAAGGGTTCATTTCTGTATTAACTCTCCTGTCTTTGAAACCTTGATGACTTAGAGTTATTGAATAGCATTTCTCGCTCTCTCTTGGCAACTGTTTTTTCCTTTAAAAGCTGTCTCCTTTCCTCTTCAAAACAATTGATTCTTGAATCCAGGTCACTGCTTGCACCTCAATTAGTCAACTGCAAAATGCAGAGGAAAGGCTCTTTCTCTCTCTCTCTCTCTCTCTCTCCCCCTCTCTCTCAGCCCCATCCCCTCCCCAGTGTGGAGGAGATCTTGCCCTCCCCGCCAGCCTAGCTGGCTTGGTGGCTCTGCTCTGCTCTGGGCAAGGTGGCCCTGCCGGCATGGCCGGGCTCTACACCAAAGGCTTGGCTGCCTGCTCCACCAAGGCCGGCATCTGGGACCGCAATCTGTGGCCTCTGCCGCCTCTTCCACTGCTCCCGCCCTCCTTGGGCCCCCACGTGGGGTTGCTGTCCCAGGCGCTTTAGGAGTAGGTCCTCCCCGACTCGCAGGCGCCCAGCTACGGCTATACCACGCTCTCCTCCAACCGCTCCACGTTGAGGAAGGGCCCGGGCCTTTTGCTGGTGCTGTCTTCGGTGGGCGTGCACGGCACCAGCCTCCCGTGGACCGACTGGCTGCGCTTGGCCCACATGAAGCTCAGGCGCTTGGCGTAGTTGTAGCAAGAGCTGGAGGAGGCATCTCCCATGTCCAAGGAATTGCTGCGTCTGGCTTTGGCCGAGGCCTGGGGCCTCCGGGCAGTTCCTCCCGTCCGATGCTCAGGAGCCTCGGGTGCCCCCGCCTTGGCCCACCCCTGCTGGCACTCCCTGGGGGGTGTCCGCTGGGGGAGAGAGCCGTTTGGGTGTCCACTGTTGGTCTGTGAGTGCACGTTGTTGACCCTGGGCAGGCTCCCGTGAACGCTGCCGCAGACCTTGTACTTCACCATCATGACTCCTGTGAAGACCAGCAAGGAAGCCACAATGATGCCTCCTACTGTCACCGTCAGGGCCCCCCCCAGGAAGTGGACGTGCAGCGAATGGCAGTCTGGGTAGGCTTCCTGTGTGGTAAACTGGGCACAGCCCAGCAGGTGGGTGGCTGCCAGAGATGTGGCCAGGTCGTCAAAGATGGCTAAAACGCACAGGTCGTAATCCATGCTGGGCACAAGATGCTTGAGGATGAAGTGCTGGCTGCTGGCGGGGATAATTCTGCAGGTGAAAAAGAGGGGAACGGTGATAAGCATCTGAGGCCACCCACCCACCCATCCCCTCCTCCAGCCTGGAGACTCACGTCCTCCTCTCTAGGAAGACCAATGAAGGGGCAAAGGCCACCTGGCCTGGCCGTGGGCCTTTCCGCCCCACCCCGCCTTCCGATATGCAGAGCAGCTTATCTGCACACTAACGGCCTATTACTCTTTCCGCTGCACTTTCTTGGAGTCACTGTGAGACCAGGGAAGTCCAGGTTAATCTTGCAACACAGTTAACAGTGCACGAGGAAGAAGATAACACTTGCTATAAAATGTTACGCCTTAAAACCAAGAGCTGTTGTCATATACTCTGCAGATCTTTCAGTCCTTCTTGAAACCAGTGAAGTTTCATCTCCTTCTTGAGCACTGTCACTCCTAGATTAGTATATCGGCAAAAAGACCCTGAAGAAGCAGAAGCTCTCTCCCCACCCTCCCACCCCCCTGCTGAGCATTTCATTTGTTTCCCTGGTCCTGGTTGGTCCCCGCGATTCCCTGGAGAGAAGGACGATGAGACGCCACTGCTGGAAGAGCGAGTCAAGTTGTGGGGAGACAGAGGACTGGGACGCGAGGGAGGGAGGGAGGAGGCTCCCCAAACCTCAGGGCCAGGAGAGCCCAGGGCAGAGCCTGGCTGCCTCTTTGGTTGGAGGCCAACCTGAGCTTCCTCTAGGAAGGGCAGATGATTTATTTAGACCCAGGACTTGTGGCGAAGCCATTCTCAGTGTGTCGCCAGAGTTAGCAGGAAATGGATTATGGTGAACCACATTTTCTGTGGTTTCGATTTTTAAGGTCAGAAATTCCTACAAAATGGAGACATTGGAAAAGAGATTCACTTGTGGAAAATCCTTTTCTTTGAGCTTGCTTTTTGTATTGTGCTTAAGGATTCTGCTCTTAGAACAATTAATTCTGCAATCTGTCTCTGCGGTTTAACCCAAGTTTATTTAAATACACCTCTTTTGGATCCTTCCCCTACCTCCTGCCAGGCAGATGGGCAGAAAACTTTGCAGAAGCACCTCCATTCTGAAACTTCTGAATCATCCCTGGGCTTGAACTTCAGCGCTGGATGCCTCCCCTGCCTCACTTAAGAAACTAGACCTGGCTCTTTACCACGTGGAGCCAAAGCCTTCAAGAGGTTGATTTCACTCAGGGTCACGTCCCTTCTTTGGTGACTCTTTATTTCAGGGGAGCAACCACAGAGCCTTGTGCAGAATTGGCTTTTTGGTACGCTCCACTCAGTTTGCATGACACACTGCATCGCAAACTGGTTAACGAATCACAAATCTCGTCTGACTGGTGCATGGTTGAAGTCTTGTGAGAACTGAGAAAAGGGGCAAATTGAGAAAAGCGGGTCTATGGCTGTTGTGCCATCCATCCCTCTGCCTCCATCCCTGTTCACAGAGGGAGAGCCCCCTGGCTGAGCAAGCAGCTGAGAGGTAATCAGGGGGAGGTTCTTTTGTGTCCTGAGAAATCTGTAGAAGTAGCCAGGGACCTTAATTGCCAAGACTTCTTCAGGAAGGAGAGGCTGAAATTAAGAGCCCTTGGCCTGTCCATCCACAGGCCAAGGGGAAGCAGTCTCAGGACCAGGCCCTGTCTGGGAAGCCTGATGCCCCATACCGAAGCCCCCTTACCTGTAAACAAGGGCATCGTCTGCAGTGCAGTTGTACTGGATCTGATACATCCAGGCCATGTAGGTTGACTTCTCCGCCACCCAACGCACCAGTGCTGATGTAGCAGTCACGTCCAGGATCTCCACTCTCTTGTCGGAAGCCTCCTGGGTGGCATTGGCAGAGCTCTTGGCTGAGGTGGCAATGTCAGAGGAGCCTGGATCCTGCTGTAGCACAGTAATGCTGCCATTCCCTCGATGAGGCAAGGGGATGATTTTGAGGTCCACAGTGGCTGTCGACTCCCCGGCAGCATTGATGGCAATGCAGGTGTAGGCTCCGTCATCGCGGATGGTGGTCACCAAGATGTCAAGAGTGCCGTTGCGGAATGACATGGTCCTGGAGGAGTTGGCGATGATTTTGTCATCAGGTGAGACCCAGTGGATGACTGGTTCGGGGTCCCCAATGGCCCTACACCTCAGGGTGGCCCTTTGGCCCTCCAAGATCCAGAGCTTGTGGGTGTGCCGGGTGATGAGAGGGGGCTCACAGGTGAAGTCCTCCTCTGGCACAGACCAAAAATACCGGCCAGCCACTTGTTGGGGGGAAGCACAGGTCTCCATGTCATCCTCTCGCACCAAACGCCGCAGCCATAGCAACTCACAGTTGCAATGCAAAGGATTTCCTCCAAAGCTGAGCACGATGGTGGCAGTGTAAGGAGTTGGGCTGATGGCCCCAATCTGAGAGCGGGCAAACAGCGGGTCAGGGGGCAGTGTGGAAAGGCGATTGGAGGTCATATCCAGGCGTGAGAGCTTGTAAAGTTCATCAAAGGTTCCTTCCATAATGAAGTCAATCAAGTTATGGTCCAGGTTCAGTGTGTGAAGGCAGAGCATCCCCCGGATCCCTTCCCAAGGGACACTGTGCAGGTTGTTGTAGGACAAATCCAGGTCTTCCAGAGTCAACAAAAAGTCATCAAAAGCAGCCCCAGAGATATTGACCAGCTGGTTATTATTTAGGATGAGGTGCTGGAGGTTCAGCATCCCGCGCAGAGCCTCCTCCCTGATCTCCGTCAGCCGGTTGCTGTCCAGGTGGAGCGAGCGGAGGCCCTCTAGGTCCCCAAATGCAAAGGGGCGAAGGGTGTCGATGGTGTTGCGTGAGAGGGTAAGATCCACAAGGCCCGTCATGTTCAGAAAGTCTGGCGGTTCCACCACCCGGATGAAATTGTCAGCCAGGCGCAGCTCCACCGTCCGTCGGTCGATGTTGGGTGGAATGAAGAGGAGTCCCTTGTTAGCGCAGAGGGTGCTGAGGGAGTCAGAGAGGTTTTGGCAGACGCAGTGAAAGGGGCAGGCCTCTACCTGAGCTAAGGTGCTCCCCACCATCAGAAGCTGGATCAGGAGCAGCCTTTCCATGATAGTTGCCTTTGCAGGCCCTGGAAAACTGGCAGAGAGAGGAAAACAGACGGGTGAGCGTAAGGGATGCGGAACCTGGCTCTTCCTTTGTAACCTTTGCCCGTTTAACTCTAACAGCTGCAGTACACATCCTTTCCGCCTTTCTTGGTACTTCCTACACCTTTGCTTGAATTTCGTGCGCTCAGTCTTCTAGTCCAACCGGCTGCTAGACCATCTCTGGAAGTAGCCTGTTCACAGACTTTCAGCTTGTCAGTCAGGAAGTTCTCCTGATATCTAGTCTGAACCTCCTTCCTTGCAATTTTTATCTAGTAGTTCTGGTCCTGCAGTAGGCAATACGTCTATTTCCTCTTCTGCATGACAACCTTTTAGATATTTGAAGGTTGCTCAATCATGTTTTCTCTCAGTAATCTGTTCTGTAGGCTAAACATGCCCAGATCTTTTAACTGAACCTTAGTAGCCTGTCTCTGAACTCCGGTTTGTCACTGTCGTTTTTGAACTGGAATGCCCAGAACTGGACACAGGATTCCTACTGGGGTCTGACCAGGCAGAGGAGAGGGGAACAATTAGTTCCTGTGATCTGGACCCTGCGTACCACTTAATGCACTGCAAGATTGCATTTGCCTTTTTGGCAGCTGCGTCACACAGCTGGCTCAGATCCATTTCCCACATTCTACTGCCAAGCCAGCTTTCCCCATCTTATACTTGTACCTTTCTTTTTTCCTATCCATATGCAGAAGTTTATATTTTTTCCTGTTAAATTTCATCCTATTTATTTCAGCCCACTGCTCAAACTGGCCTAGATCTTTTTGAATCTTCTGTCATCTAAAATATTAGCCACCTCTTCCAGCTTTGTGTCATCTGTGACAACCTCATGTTGGCTCCTGTTCATTGAAGTATTCATAAACTATATATAATTATAAATGATTTGTCAGACATACATTTTTCACCTTACTTTAACACAGCCTTTGCCATTTCCACTTCTACTTAAAAGTCTACCCGCAAATTATGAATTTCAGTGCCCTTTTTCTTATCCAACCATCTTTGTGTCTAATATGTATAATTAAGAAATAGCCGAATCAGGAAGAAAATCTGAATGAGAACATGAGTGAGGAGAGAAAGGTGGAACGTCCGAAAGATGGGAAAAACCAGATGCTCCTTAAAACATATCGCATTTCTAGATTCATTGACAAACTTGTTTTGATCTGCTCCTCTCACCTGGATTTCTGTTTCTTGGTGGAATGTCAGGAAGGAGCAAATATGTGATCAGGATCAAATTTCTCCCCGCTTCCATTTGGAAAGTCCTCTGGGAATCTG
This sequence comes from Python bivittatus, assembly GCF_059951505.1. Lineage (NCBI taxonomy): Eukaryota > Metazoa > Chordata > Lepidosauria > Squamata > Pythonidae > Python > Python bivittatus. Next base: position 73,140 of record NW_028277104.1, read on the forward strand.
CTTGGCAGCTTCCCGAGTTCATGGACGTCAAGGACGGGAAAGAAAATCAGCCTCTCGCATTGCTCTCTCACCCCCTGAGTTCTTCTAAAAATTGCTGCAACAGTGATTCTTAATGTGGCAGAAGGGCAAAATCACTGACTGTGTGGAGAATAGCCCTATGACTGCATTTAATTAATTAAATTAAAATTAAATTAAATCAAAGTTGGTGTTTATCTTAGCAACACCCAGTTTGTTGAGTGAATATAATTCTAATTAACATAACATTAAATTAAATCTGTATTAGTTTTTATTGAAGCCACACTCAGTTTGTGGAGTACAGCCATAGCACACCACTCAGAATTAAGTGTTGGCCCAAAAATGGGTTGTAGACCATGTAATCTTCCAGAAATCCATCCCAAGTGACTGGGGCTTAGCTCCTGTTCGGTGTAGCGTGTGTGAAATCATAGGCTGGTTCACATAACTCGTAAAGCCATAATGGAGCCTCGTTAGTTGTATTGCTGAATTTGGGCAGCGTAATCTGAAGGTCTGGGAACTGCAGACTGTCCACTGTGCTGAACATGTGGTCTGTGTGTTGCCCACCCCAATTTGCGGTTAGCCTCTTATGTGATCCAGACCACTGGCTTGTACAACAAACCATAGTTAAAACAAACCATGGCTTAGTACAATGTGTGGTTGAATGGGTAAAATAATGCTGCCTTGGATACCCCCCATCTCATCATCGGGTTTTACTAGTAGCTATTTGGGGTTAGGGAAGAGGCACTAAATGTTGTGACTTGATTGCAGCCCGCCAAGAGCGTCCAAGGTGACCCAAGGCCTGGAGTCCGTTCTTGGGCCAGATAGTCTAGGCCAGAAGAAAAGCACCTCCTGTTTCTCTTTCAGCCTTTGTGAGATGCTGTGTTGTCATCTGGTAAGGTTCAGCTACGCCCGAGGCCCTAGATGTTCACCCTTAGTACATGAGATGATTCAAAACTGGGCGGGATAGCTCAGAGGCTAGCCCAGTGTTTCTCAACCTTGGCAGCTCTCAGAGGGGTGGACTTCAATTCCCAGAATTCCCCAGCCAGCCTTGCTGGCTGGGGAATTCTGGGAGTTGAAGTCCACCCCTCTGAGAGCTGCCAAGGTTGAGAAACACTGGGCTAGACGAAGCGTCTTCTGCTTCACTGGATGAGTTCAGTGAACCTTTTGCCGGGGATGTCCAGCAAAAGACGGGGCCCAGACCCGGGTTATAGCTGGCGGCCTAAACGGTGAGATGGGAACCCACGGGTCTCAGGTTACGCAGAGCTGTTGCGTAAATACGGAGCAAATACCTCCCGGCCTCAAGGCCAGGAGCGCAGCGGCCGAATTTCTTGCCTTTTCAAGCCAAGAGGAAATGGCCGCTCGCCTCGTTCAACCCTGGAGCAGGAACCCCCACGCGGGGGGCTTGAGGTCCGTCCTGTAGCGGGCAGGTCTTCCGTGTTCATCTGGCTCCCCTCCCTCGCCTGCCACGAAGCCGCTTCGCTAGCTGTGCTGCATCTGCTGCGAGGAGGTTTCTGAGTAATGGGCCGGGGCGTCCGGAGAGCCGGGCCTGGCAGCCGCAGGGGCTGCCTTCAGTTCTCGGCAGCCATCGGTCACGCTGGCTGGAAGGGGGTGCTGACGGCGGGGGCAAAGTGCTGCCCGCAGCCTTGTCTTTTAATAAATAGCCGCTCTTCTATTTATAAAAGACCTGTTTTCAGACTCCTTATCTCAAGCTTTCGAAGACTAGTGTGGTGTGATCTGCATTCATTTTACAGAACAGGCTTTGTCTGAGACAAGGAATCGATGCTGTAGACATGGCCTCATATCCTTCAAAAAGATAAATAAATAAAACCTGCAATTCTGCATCCAAAAAAGCAAAACAAAGCAAAAACAACAGCAACAACAAAAATAAAAAACCAACAGTAGTGAAGCCCTTCTGCTCAATAGGATGATGTTTTAAACAGAACATTAAGACAAATGAAATCACCTTTGTGGTTTGACAGCTCTTCTTCCTGCACATATTAAAACACTACATTGTGGAGGAAGGTCCTAACCAGGCCATTTTCCTTACGTGTCAGCTTTCCAGGTAAAAGGATATGTTCCTTTTCAGTAGAATTAAGTTATGAGGGAGGGAGGAAGGAAGCAAGGAGGGAAGGAAATGCCTTGACCCTGTTTTTTATTGTGTAATCAGAATTGGGGCCAGAGAGAAAGGGAAGAGTCTGACAGGAATGGATAAAGCCCTGAGATTTCTGAAAGACCATTAAAAAAACAACAACTGTTCAGAGTTGAACAGTGAGGTGGGCAAGGGTGATGACAAGTGTCCAGCTATTTTGAATGGTTAATATAAAAAGAGGCAGCAAAGACAGCGTCTCTGCCCTCAAGAGACCACCCCTTAATCCAGCCAACATGGGCAGCTTTATTGGCGAAGGTAGTGAGGCAACAATTACGGAGAGCCCTGGATCACTTTGAGTCAGGTTTCAGGCCTGGACCTGGGACTGAAACTGCACTGGTCACTCTTGGTCAGCTGGATCCCTCGGTGGCCTTCAGTGTGATCATCTGGAGTGGTCTAAGCTGCCTGCAGGGGTTGGGGTCAGGGGCATTCTGCAGGGGGCCCGCTTCTTCTAAGTGGGTAGCTTCATTGAGAAGCCAAGCCCTCGGCTGTTGCTGTTTGGACTCAGATCCCTCCCCGCTATGGTAGTTAACGTCTGAGTAAAGCCACCGGAGAGGTCATCTGTCAGCATGTATCTCTGCCAGAAGCTCCCCAGAGCAGAGATGGAGTGGAAGTCTTGATACAATGCCTGGATGGGAGAAGCAGATTAAGATGGGATGGCCTTCCAGTCGCAAGACGCCTTTAGGCTTGGATGGGACGGCACTCCCCTAGAAGGAGGTGGTCCTCAACCCGGGGGTCCCCATGGACTTGTAGTTCCTGTTAGAGCAGCAGAAAGAAGCCATGGTTAGCTGCAACCCTTCTTGGAGAGGGTTGCGCTAGTAACTGTCATTCGCACCTTTGTCACCTCACACTTGGATTATTTCAGTTTGTTCTGTATGGGGCTGCTCTTGAAGACCTATCTCTGAGAGCCTTGGAAACTCCAGCCAGTACGAAGTGCAGCTGCCCTCTTGTTAATCGGTAGAAGCCATTATAGCAGTGTTAACACCTTTATTGCAGGAGCTGGATTAACTACCAGTGTTTCTGGTGCAACTCAAGTGCTAGCTGTGTTTCTGGGTACCTTTAAGACTGTCTGCTCTGCCTCCTACTCAGACCAGCAGACGGGATGCTGCACGTCCACACTCTTGGAAGAGGGGGGGCACAGAAACGAGCCTTCTCCTTGGTGGCCCCCCACCTTCTGGAGTATTCTGCCCCCAATGTGGGATGGCTCCCTCCTTGCTAATATATAGGAGGGCAGCCCTTGGGGGCTCCTCCAGAGACTTCAGGGAATTAGTGATTTCCCTGCTGTCCAGTGTGCTCTTAGCGGCAAGTTTTTTTTAATACTGATAACTAACTAATCGGCTGGTTTGATCATTAATAGTTGTTACATTGCTACTGTTTTATGGTGCCCGTTGTCAGCTGCTCTAATCGAAGGGGCATTCGCTCCAGACTCGAAGAGGGGCCGTTAGAAGGGCAGGTGCAGTGCAGAGTCCAGAACTTGCGTTTGTGGTCTGTGCCGGTTGGGGTGGAAGTGATGCACCAATAACTCAGGACGGAGCTGTCGTGAAGAAGATACCTTCTGCATCTAAGGCCTTTAGGAAAAGAACTGGAAGTACCACTGACAATACTTTCAGGCAGTTTTTGGAGCAATCAAGTTTGAATTGCTGTGCATAGTTCTGGCCACCTTATAGAGCAAGTAAAGGTACCCAAAAGTGTTCCCCCCCTGCAAAAATGCGGAGGGGTGGAAGAGTTCCTCTCCAGCAGTTGAACCAATTTAACTTAAAAACGGGCAAAGCAAGGAGGGTTGGGATAGCAGTGAATCATGTGGGAAAAGCAGTTTTCCCCCATCTCAGACAATGGAATTAAGCACCAAAGATGCCGGGATGGCTTTTAATCCTCTGTTGTTCTGGTGGCCTAGATTATCTCTGGCTTCTGTGGCAGCCCTCCCTCTCCAGGCTGCCGTGGGCTGTGTTTGATGGGCTTCCTGGGACACCTGGCCTCTCCCACTAGCCCCTGGCATGTTGGCACTGGCAAACTCTGCAGCGGGGGAGGTTTGCAGGCCAGAATTAACCTATACAAGAATTGGCGCGCTCCTCCCGTCCTTTGGGTTGTCTCCCTGACATCAGAGCTCTCCTGCCTGTCATCTGAAGGTTCCTGACGGCTCAAATGCCTCCAGGCTTTCCCCACTGGAAGCCAACCCTCGCTGAATAAAAGCTCTCGTGGTTTTGCTCCTCTCCCTCAACCATCCGCTGCTCCTGCTCGCTGCTGGCTTGACGATTTCTCATGCCCATCTCTGGCATCTGGCCTGCATCTGGGTTGTGCTTACGGACCCAGACCGTAAGGCACTGGCGTCCATAGGCCTTGCGCTCCTGTGTCCTGCCAACCTGCCAGGGGCCATTGGGAGATGCCAGGTGTGCTTGCTCAGGCTGTGCTGTAGATGTCTGGCTGTGCTGTGCTGTGTATTTGGTAGGTGCTCTGCTGTGCATTTGGAAAATGAAGGGGATGCACTGGGGGGTTAATCTGCTCTGTGTGTAGGGGGGTGATGTCTTAGTCGTCCAGCACACTTCTGATTTAGCCTGTGGGGTCTTGAATATCTGATCTCTCTCTATCCAGGCACACATGTGGACCTAAGTAGAGAGCAGCCAAATTCATGGAGGCAGCTATTGGTAGGACTTGATAACATCCCCCCCCAGAATACCGGCTGCTGATGGGGAGGGGGCTGCTATCATCTGGAAGGGTCCATGAAGAGCATCTAAGAGGGAAGCAGGTGCCTCAGGGCTGGGAGAGCCCCGACAGGAGGCAGTTTTTGGTCTTTCTTCGGTACTTGGGTGCGGGGAGGAGATGTCGGGGGAGAGGCTGAAGGGTCCTGTGGAGCCACCTCAAAGCAATCCAGGGTTGTAACAATAGCGAGGAAGTTTTGGCAGGAATGGGACTCGGGGAGATCCTGGAGAAACGTTGGGAGGCATTCACTCAAGGCAGGTGGCAGCCCACCTTACCAGGCCCTCCATTCTAGAGAGGAAGGTGTTGGGACCGAGGCTGCGGGAGGGGACCCTGGATGGCAACAGGCTACCCTGGTTCAGTGGACCTGAACCCTGGTTCAGTTTCTCGATCTCCCCAGATGCAAGTCTCAGGCATCAAAGAAGGGGGACATCGGAGTTGTCCCTTCCCTTCCCTTCCCTTCCCTCAGTCACTCCCATCTCAGGACCAGGATGAACCCCGCCCCCACTGCTGAGCATACAATGGCGGGGGGGGGGCAGGAGGTGGAGGTGAGGAAGGAGGGATGGCTGGGAGGCAGGAAGGATGATGCAGAAATGGATCCAGCCTTGGAGGACTGGATTCAAGATAGAGACAGAGGTCGAAGGAGCAAGGAGAAGTGTGTGTGTGTGGGAGACCCTGTTGTTTCTGTCCTAGCACAAGTTTCCCAACTGTTCTTTGGTGGGGGTGGGGGGGTACCAAGGAGTGGAAGAGTCAAGGGCAGAGAACAGAAGGTTAAGGGGAAAAAAATAGCTCTTTTTCCAGAACCTTTCTTAGCTAAAAGAGGCTTGTCTGCCCTTCCAAGTTAAATAGTCCTCTCTGTCTATGGCCCAGAAAATATGCTGCAGTGTTGGTCATTCTGCACCCCCCCACCCCGAAGGCATCTGGACCCCGCATGCATGCTGTACATCTCCTGCCCAGATGAGATGCGTGCGTGGATTACCTTCTCCTTGGTCTCTTGGGGCCCCAGAGACAAGCTGTGGCAGTCCAGCAGTTCCCCACCACAGAGTCACCTGTCTCTGTGCCTCTTTCTCAGCGTCTCCTGGCCAGATTGTGGCCCCGGGGCTCCCGCTGAGTCTCTGGGTGCCATGGAGGGGCGCCTGGTGCTCTCCAGCACAGCTGTCTTGCCAGCAGAAGTTCGGTGTGGCTGGGGGTGGCATCCAGCGCGCAGGCAGAGCAGCATCCTTTGTCCCCTCCCCCAGCTGAAGAAAACAGAAATGCTGCAGCGTTCAGGCAGGCGTAGTGAAGGCAGCCATGCCAGCCTCTTTCAAGCCCCGGTGCCAGGGGAGATCCCTCTCGGAGCATCCTGGCTCAGCGGGTCCTTTGCTCCTTCACCCATCAGGTTCCTGGGCTGCCTAAACTTTCTCAGGCTTCCAGTCCCTGGCCCTTCTCGGGTCTTTGGGTTCCTGGCGCTCCCAAGGGAGACTGGGTTTCTAAAACCCACAGCTCTCTTGGGCCCCTGGTCCCCAGTGCCCACGCATGCCCAGTCCGTTCTGGACCTCTCAGCCCTCAGGACTCCTGGATTCCACTGGGTCCAAAGTGGAGCTTGTTGGGGAGGGAGCCTAGTTCTTCTTGCAGTCTTGAGTTCTAAACCTCCAGAACGGGCCCATTCCAGGTGTCGCACGGCCTGGTTTCTTTACTAGATTCCTCAGCTCTTGAAGAATCCAGGCTCCTGTAATTGCCAGAATCTGGTTCCTTGCTGTAAATCCACCGTGTCACCTCTTCTGGATGCCCAGCTTTTTTCGGCTCTAGAGTATTCTCCAAGTTTTTCCCTTGGGAGATTCAGATTCCGATCTTTCATTCTCCTGGATTCCTGGAGTCAAACAATAGAGGATGTTTTTTCTTGGGTTTCAGTCCCTCTGTGCCTTTGGGGTTGAACATTTCCAGAGGATCCACCTCTGGATTCCTGGCATTCCTCCTGCAGAGGCTTGAGGTTTTGAGAGGTCAAGCAATAGCAGCTTCCCAGGAATGGGGTCTTTCTGCTGCAGACCCTTCGGCAGCCTCCCTCCAGGATGCCACTGAGCGGATCCTCTTTGTCTCTGCCAACCTTTCTGCTGCTTCACTGCGCAGGAGGGGTGGTACCGAGCAGCCGCCTGCAATCCATGCTCTCCCAGCTCCAGCCTGGTTTGGCCTCCCCCCCCACCCCGGCTGCTGCCTTTCCTGCTGGGGCTGGCTTAACTGCCTGGGTGGGCGAGTGGACAGAGGCTCAGCAGCTGCTCTTCTTCCAGTGGACGGCCACGGCCACCGCCTCCTTCCCAAGCTCTGATTGGGGCGAGGCAGGTGGAGGAGCTGAAAAGGCCCTCCTTCCTTGCTTCCTTCCTTGCTTGCTTCCCTCCCTCCTTCGCAGGGTTGCTGGGGAAGAGAGACTAATGGAGCAGCTGCTCAAGAGGAAAATTCTCCCCTCTTCCAGAAATCTGGGGCACCAGCCAAGGCCCTTTGTGTTATGAAAGGAAATTTGTATTATTAAATTGAACATTACGTTTCACCCTTCTCCTTTTAAAGTGAGCTCACTGGATGTTATCTCTGATTTGGGAGATTTTCAAGTATTTATACACATCTCCCCCCCACCCCCCTCCAATCAGGATTGTAGAAGGAGAGAGAGCAGCCAAGTTATCTTCATCCTGTTGCCCTGGGTGATGGTTGCTAGGAGGCAGGCTTCCCTTAAGGGGGAAGGTGTCCTGGACCAGCGCAGTCTCTCTTTTGGTTCTAAGGCAGGAGAGGGGATGTAGGGCAGCAGCGGGGAAGAAGAACGTTGGCCCCTAATAATGGTGGTTGTATTTTTCTGTTTCAGACAACTTAGGCATGCAGACCAGTGTCTTGGTATTGACCCTCTGGAAGAATCAAGTCCTGAGACTGCTCTGCCCTTACAGATAGGCTGTACCTGAAATGAGCATAAAAGTTGTGTTTATTCAGAAAGTCTGCTTGTAAAGCAAAACGTTTAAGTTTGTCTTTCAGGCTCATGTCAGATTAACTTCAATTGCAGACTCCAGTTTTAGGTCAAACCCAGTTTAAAAAGTCAAAATTAGAGTTAGGTTTAAGATACTTGAGGAAGGATTGCAGAAAGATTCGATGGGCCAGAAGAGTGCCTGGCTGATAGAGTCTCAGTGGTAAACCATCATGAGAAGCAGGATTGAAGCAACTTGCAAATGACTCCCTCTCCTTCTGAGAATTAGGGTCCAGCTAATAAACCCCAACCAAGTAACCAATGTACAGGCAGGTAACCAGCAAGAGCTTGGGGGCTACCAGGTGTCACATGGGCAGATGTTATGAATGTGAAGTGAGCTCCTGGGTGTTCAGGAGCCAGAAAACCACAGAGAAAGGTCTTGGGGCAGGCGGTGATGTCTCACTCTGAATATGAGGCTCCTTGGCAGCCCTGAAGAATGACATTCTTGGAGCAGAGGGTCATCACTCCAGGAAGGAAGTCTTAGAAGATAGCCACTGCTTGAGGGTGAGCAGATAACTCACGTCCACTAAAGACAGGCCAACCATAGGTGACTTACTTGCCTGGTATGAAAGTTAGAGTCTTCAGGGAGTGTGGCGGTATAAAAGTATAGTCAATAGGTAAACAAATAGCTTGATGTCTTAGCTTGGTACAATTGAGACGTGAACTTGGGTTTGTTAGTTTAATTTAAATTAATATTTTTTCCCAGCTGGCCTGGTTTCCTTTAACCTTTGCTGGATGGTTTCCATCCATCCTAGAGGGGTCACTGAAGGCACAGCTTCGATTCTCCTGTGAGGTTTTGGTTCCATGGTGATTTTGTGTGCCCATTCTCTGGCAATATATTAAAAAGGGTAGACTCTAGAGAAAATTTCCCAATTATTTTAACCTTGGGGCCTCTAGGAAGAGTTCTGCACCTGTCTTTTTATTTTAATCTTTTAGCGTTGACTCTGTGAATGGCTCTCACCTTGGCTTGTTTTGATGTCTTGCATCAGCCTTGCTTGAGGATAGAGATCAAAGTATTGTGTCCATTGAGCAAATGTGCTCTTGTGAATAAGCGAAAGGGGCCCAGTCTTTATCCAGGGGATGGATGCTCCAGGTAGGACCCAGAAATAGCCTTGGCGGGTCATAGAGTAAGTGTAACGTAATGAAAATAATAAATATAATAACAGAATGCCTCTTCAGGTATACATACATGCCATTCTTGGGGAAGTAGGTGTCTTGTTTCTATCACAGAAATACTTCTCTTCTAGTGAATCTGCTAGGCAGGTTGGGTGAGTTTTTGCATAATTTCTTCTATCAGACCAGATTTCAGCAATTTCTGAAAAGATGGCGATGTTCTGTGCCATCATTTCTATGAGGCATCAAGTGAGTAATCACACCAATCCAGTCAGCTTGCTAGTTACTTTTCAACATTTACCTGTTTCCTGAGTTTTTGAAGTTGGGATTGTCTCTCTTATGGATATTTCTTTTTTTGGTGTATTTCTTGTGCTGGTTCAAGAGCTTGGTAACATCAAAGCAGTGAAGAGTCTTGAGGGTAGTGTTGGGGTGTCCTGGTCAGCCCCAGGGATTTGAGGAGAAATCGTCCTGTGGTTCAGGAAGCCCAACTTAGTTGGCCAGACACGAGCCTGAAAGCCAGAACCACCAAGATTGCTGTTTTTCCACACACGATTAAAGGGAAATGAGATGATGGTGCCAACAGGAGACACTGAGATTTATGAGACACCAGGACATCTTTGTGGACAAGCCGGGCAGATATAGAAAGAGTGGACCCCACCTGAACTCTGGCATTAAATATCAGAAAGGGGGAGAGCTATTGTTAAAATGAATCCACTAACGGAATCTGAGAGCATCTGGTTGGGAAACGTTCTCCCTAGAGCAGGAGTTCCTAAATGTTGTAATCTTAATAGACACACCTCCCCTGAAAATCCAAACACCAATATGAACACAAACGAACAATGAAAGCAATACAGTGAAACTTTGGGAAAAGTGGATTTATGGGTATTTAGTTACAATGTAACTAAAAGGTTCTTCACACCTCCCCAAGGGAGATACACCCCACAGTTTGGGAAACTGCCCTAGAGGATGAGAGTAAAAATGGGGATCTAGGAAAATGGTTGGTGGAGAAAGCCACATGGCCACAGGACAGTGAAGATCAAGTGAAGGATGATGTGCAACTTCTGGTATGCAAGTGGCAGGGCTTCTGAGCAAGTGTCAATCTCCAAATGTAATTTAGAAGAACTAGAGGGAAGAAGTTCAGGCTCATCTTTCAGTGGAAAATTAAATAAGACAGGGACCTGAAAAACACCTAGGAGTAGTTGTATGTGACTTCCATCATCTTCCTATAGATTGGGAAGATACATGTTCTGGATGAGATAACAAGACTATTTTCCCAATATCCTCAATGACAAACTCCACATATTGCATGAATTGGGACTGAGTTGAAAGAGACAAATCAGGACCCATGGCCAGTTACAGTAAAGCAGCAGCACAGTGTGTGGCTGCTATAAAAAAATGTCAAATTCCAAACTCCTTGGAATCTTTAGGAAGAGAAAAAAAGTGAAACATCCAACATAGAAACATCTGTGACTTGGAATACTGTGCACGCTTCTGGTCCCTGCACCTCAGAATCCATGCTTAGAGCTGGAAAAGATGCAGAAGGGCAGCCAGGGCAATGAAGGAGCGTAACAGCGTCCATCCTGGGAAAGACTGTGGTAATGAGCTTTTTAGCTTGGAGAAAAAGCAGGTAAGGGATAATATGAGAGAGACATATTGACCAGGTATGGTACAGGAAATGTGCCTAAAGAAATGTTTTTCTCCTTCTTTCAGCATTAGAATTTTTTTTAATTCAGCTTGAATACCAGGATATTCAGGAGTTCTTCACCCAAAGCAGAAATAATTGATTTTCTGATTGTTTTAATGGATTTTTGTTGTTGTTGTTTGCTACTATTTTGAGTTTTAAGATGGCTGTTGGTTATTTTGGGTGATTTTGGCTATCATGTTTATTGTGCTGTTTAACTGCGCCAGGATAGTCTATTGGTTATAAATGTGTGTAGAAATGAACAAACTAAATATATAAGATGATATCATAAATTGTCGAGTTGGAGGGAACACAAAGATCCCTTCCATCCCCCAAAGCCTGCTGTCCAGGCTCTTCTTAAAAACCTTCAGAGATGTCGAACCCACAACCTTCCCACATAGCCTGGGACACAAATCTTAAAGGAAAGTTTCCCCCTGTGTCCACATCTAGGTGGTTGCAATTTATACCCACTATTTCTGGTCCTATTTTTTCATGGCAATTGAAAGTATTTCCTGACCATCTTCCTTAGGTCACCGTTTTGTGTAATGATAGGCCTCCCCTTCTCCTCCTTTCCTTCAGCCTGAGCCAGCCAATATCACTCTGGAAATGCTGTACCCAGAATCGTGCAAAGTACCCTAGTCTCATCTGGTCTCGCTGGTGCAGAGTAGACTAAATGTGCCTTTCATACAGGGCTTCTCTAGCGCAGCCCAGAACCGTGGCTAGCTGTTCTGGCAACTGACTCGCATTGCTGGCTGGCTCATGTTCAGCTTGTCAAGGACTATACCCAACTCTTTCTCCAATGTAGTGTTTCCAAGCCGTGAAGTCCCCCATCTTGCATGTGCGTCCTATATTTTTCCTTTCTAAATGTAATACCTTGCTGAAGGACTTCTTGTTTCTTTTCACTCATCTTCCAACCAGTCCAGATTTGAATACAGTCTTGTTCTGTGTTAACCAGACCTCCCAATTTTGTGTCATCAGCAAATTTGATGCAGTGAATAGATGTGACTTCTTGTGTCTTTGATACTATCAGGGCCCTTGCAGCAGCAAATGATCAAGGAAACTAGGTTTGCATAGAATCTCATTAATCAGATTTGATGTCAGGAAAAAGGGGTTAGGTTACAGAATTCTGGAAACTAGATAAAAATACTCCAGCCTCATTAATTAGTGACAGACTTTCTAATGGGTGGACTGATGCCTTGGTTAAAGCTGAAAGATCCATCTGGTCCTTGTTAAAAAAATGTTTTCTTTCCCAGAGTCCAAGAATGCCCTAACAATGGTGCTTCTAGGGCAGTCTAGCCCTTCTGGCAACATTGTTGGGTTATATTCGGCTGGCTGTCAATAACCACATCTTCTCTAGTGTGGTGTTTCCAAGATGTGAATCTTCCAACTTGTACTTGTATCTTTCCTCCCTAAATGTAATGCCTCACATTTCTCCCTGTGCTGAGGACATTATCTATCATCTATCATCTGTCTGTCTGTCTGTCTGTCTCTCCCTCTATCAGATTTATATAGCCGCCCAGTAGCGTACAACAGGCATACAATAAAACAAAACAATAAAAACACATCTTAAATAACCATTAAAACAATGAAACATGCATATAAATAAGACCACGGGAGAGTGTTTAAAAAACACATAAAAAAGCCATCTCGCCTTCTGGAAAAACCACATCTTGAGAAATTTCTGGAAGGTCAGTAGGATCAGGACTAGTCTCACCTCGGGGGAGATGATGTTCCAAAGGGTAGGTGCTATGGCAGAAAAAGCTTGTCTTCTGGGTCTCGTCAGATGGGACCTGTAACATGCCCCTCCTGCCTGACTTGATGGAATGGGCAGATGTAATGGGGAATGGGCAGTCCCTCAAATACCCTGTCGGACTTTAAAGGTCAAAGCCAGCGCCTTGAGCTGGGCCTGGAAGCAAGCCAGCAGCCAATGGAGCTTGTTTCTCTCAGTGCGGTCTTCCAGCGTGTCCAAACTAGATTGCCACCTCATTCCTCCTTTCCGGTTCTCAGGCACCTTCTTGAAATTAATTGACAGAGGTCTTGACAACTCTTCCACCAATTTCTTCAATATTTTAGGGAGTATTGAAGACGTTCAAATTAGCTAAAATATCCTAGTGACAGTCTTCCTGACCTGCACTTTCCTCTGTTGTGTCCGTACCTTGCCTGGGCTACTCAAACCGTCAGTTCCTTTGGACGTAAAGACAGAGGCAAGACAGGAACTGAACTCTTCGGCTTTCTCTCGGGCGCCTGTTGAGACTTCCCCCTTTGATGGAGCAGTGAGCCCTCGTCTTCCTTTTGCTGTTGACCGGCCCTAAGGAACCCTTCTTGCTGGGCCTTCCTCAGCTGCTAGCCTAAGCTCATTTTCCACCTTCTTTGCCTTCTTAACCCAATTCCTTCACTTCTAAGCCGAAGCCGTGTAGACTTCCTTGGTCATGTTTCCTAGTTTTCTTTCTCTTGGATCTTATTTGAGGTTATCCTTAATTTCATGTTCAAGTAGTCCCAGCCAGCTACAACACTTTTGCCTTTAAGGTTTTTTTCCTTTTCCACAGCACCTTCCTTACTATTTCTCTTGGATTATTAAAATCAGCCTTTCTCAAGTTTGCAGTTCACTGTTTTTTAAATCAAGCTTTTTGTTAAAATCAAGAACTCTAACAATACATAGTGACTTGTACCAAAAGTTCCCACCATGCTAATATTTTCAGTTAAATCCTCCCTGTTCAAAAAGACCATATCCAAGGTAGAAGATCTACTAGAACCCACCAAAACCTTTTGAAAGAGAAAATTATCACCAATGCAAGTCAAGAATGTATTTGACATTTTGTGTTGGGCAGAATTAGGCTTCCAACAAATGTTGGAATCTCTCATCAAAACCACACCCTGGTGTTTTCAACTTTTCTGTTATCATAGGCCAGTGGACCTCTGTACAACTAAGTTCATTCCTGGTATTCAGTGTTACATCACCTCCTCTCTCCTGTTGCCTGCTCTGAAACAAGGTGTACCCATCAAGCCCAACTTTGAAATCTGCCCTTGTTGGGGGTAATGTGGCCCACTCCACATTATTAGACATTTTTAGAAGGGGACAAATTTATGAAGGATCTGTCCATTTATTTTGATGCCCATTTACCACTTCCTGAATCATAGGCAGCATATCACGATGTGAGTACACAGCAAGAGTTGGTCTGTGAGGCTGAACAGGAAGAAGAGATAAGGATGAGGAAAGAGTGATTGGAGAAGCTAAGTGGTCTTAAGGATTCTGCTCAACTGTGGAGGTGAAATGGTCATTTCCTGAATAGCTGACCAAAGAAACTATATTCTGGGGACTGAGTGAGCTCTTCTTGCCTGAGTAAGCAGAGGCTTCTGTAGAGGTTGTAGGAAACCTATAAGGCAGCTATTTTCCAGGAAGCAAGGAAATCATATGAGCTCCCAGGAGTTTGGCATCAGAGCTTGATGAGAGAAGTTAATTGGGAGGTCCCTAAGTAATTTTCCTTCCAAGTCAATAGTGTATACAGGTAGTGCTCGCTTACCGACCACTCGTTCGGTGACTGTTCAGAATTGCGCTGAATGAGTGGTGCTTATGATCAGTCCTTGAGTTCTGGCCATCACAGTGCCCCGCGGTCATGTGATTGTGATTTGGGCTCTTGGCAACTAGCTTGCACTTACGATGGTTGCAGTGTTCTGCAGTCACATGATTACCATTTGTGACTTTCCCTGGTGGCTTCCCACAAGCAAAGTCAATGGGGAAGCAGGCAGGGAAGATCGCAAGTCGCTCTGTAACGCCCCCTCCCTGGCCTTCCTGCCCACTGACCTGCATCCTCCTTCCCTTGGCCTTCCTGCACTTGCGCCATATCACCGCACTCCCCCCAACTCATGTGCGGCTTGTACGGGGCCTCCCAGGGTCTCCCTCCCCCCCCACGGCATCCCTGCGCTCCTTATCTGGGACTCCAGCAGCTTCCTGCTTAATGATCCGTGCGTCTTGGGGTTATGATGGCAGCCGGGACTGCCTGGATTGCCATCACTTAGTGGTGAGGTCACGTGATATGCTTTACAACTGCATTGATTAGCAACGGCAGTCCAGGCAGTCCCGGTTGCCGTCATAACCCGAGGACTACCTGTACTCAGAGAACAAGGAATCAGGGTCTTGCCACAAGTGCAAGCTTGTAGTGATCCTTGAAGAAAAATCAAAAGTTGTTGATACAGTGATTTTTTTTACCCTTTTTTTCCACACAATCTTGCAACTCATGAATAATTGCTTGTTTATTATGCTATTGTTCTGAACATGTTTTTCTTCTGTGAATCATATGTATATTAGTATTGATTAATATACGTTAGAATGACTATGCAAATATAAATTTAGCATGCCTGTAGCTATGTATGAACACAGGTAAGGAAAGTGGTCGGAGGCTGAGTATCTGAGCCATAATACTAATAAGTAATTTTGTTTGTTTATTAAACTTGTCCCTGCCCATCTCCCCCCAATGGGGGACTCTGGGCGGCTTACAAGATATTAAAACAATAAATATACAGTTAAAATTTAAAATTTATAAAAAAAATTATGTATTTTAAAATATTTTTTGGCCTTCGAGTCAGTTTTGGCTCTTGGTGACTACCTGAACAAATCTCTGCAGATTTCTTGGCAACATTTTTTAGAAGCAGTTTGCCCTTGCCTTCTTCCTAGGGCTGAGAGACCCCAAGTCACCCAGCTGGCATTGTGTCTAAGGGAGGCAGGACTAGACCTCACGGTACAAGTAGTTTCTAATCTACTGCCCTTTAAGCACTGCACCAAACTGGCTCTCACTAGGCAGTAATATTAACTAATAGTGTAAAAATTGGGGGGAAAAGGAGGTTTGGACTGATAGTCACCAGCAGATCACATGGTGACTTGGCCTTGTAGTGAGTTCCAAAGGAATCACGGTCTTCCGGGAGTGAGAAGACATCTAAACATGTAAACATGGAGTTATTGTGCTGTTCTTCAAATGGGGAACAGATGCTGCCCCCAACTGGAAAAAAAGAAAGAAAATACTGTACAGTATATTCACTCACATAGTAGCATTATCTGAGAGCCAGTTTGGTGCAACGGTTAAAGGCACGGGGCTAGGAATCAGGATTTTTTAAGTCCTGCCTTAGGCATTGGGTGACTTTGGGCCAGTCTCTCTCTCTCAGCTGTAGGAAGAAGGTAATAGCAAGCCAGTTCTGAAAACGTTGCCAAGAAATCTGCACGGGATTGTCTGTGCAGTCGCCACAAGAGCGCGCTGACTTGAAGGCCCAAAGGGGAAAGAAAAGCATTATCTGGGTTCCAAATTGATCCATTCTGGGGGTTTATACAAGGCACAAGCACTAACCCAACAGTCTGGGCTCGCATAGCACAAGAAACCAACCAGGACACGGGCATCCTGATTTTCCTCCCTATGATCTCAGATGCCCACACTCCAGCACTCTGGGAAGTGGCAGTGGTGGGAATGGCTGCCTGGCATTTGCTGCACAAAGGCATCTGTGGGAAGTCTAAGCCCTCGCTTTGAAGCCCATTGTTCCTGGGTGGCCGGGCAGCAGCAGACCTGCTGGAAGCATCCTTGAGCACAACTGGTTCCAGGAAGGACAACCAGACTGTAGTAAACCTTCTCCCCTTACAACACAAACTTCTGGGGCCTCAAAAAGGCTGCGAGTGGCCTCAGTTGCTGACCTGGATCTTACACAGCCCTTGGTTTTCCATGTTGCCAGTGGCGCTCAAACCAGGGAGAGAGCTGGGGCACTGCTGGGGGGTGGATGAGTGAGGCGGAGCTGCGTCTTCTCATCTTGCAGTGCCTCTTCGTCTTCAAGCTGCAGCAGAGATTGATTAAACCTGACTCTAGGAGTTCTGGGTGTCCAAACACAGTGGCTCCACCTCCATTATTAGCCACTGGTGATCCCTCTTTCCCGCAAGGAGGAAATGTGATAGAATTGCACAGAGAAGACAGCAGGGAGGAGAACTAAATGATCTGAAACCAGATTTAAGAAAGTCCTCTGATGCACATTTGGGTTGCCTTTGAAACTGGAATCAATTGCAAAACCTCAACGCTCCTCCCTTCGAGAATCCAGGAGTGTCCCTACAACTCCTTGCTGGCCCTCCTGCAAGGACAGCTGAGGCTGCTTTGGGCTGCCTGGGTGGGACAGGGCACAGACAGCCGATGCAGAAGTGCGCTTGGAAGAGTTTCAGAGGCTGCTCATGCAATGCCCTCTCATTGCTAGATGGCTGGCACAGAACATCTGTGGCTTAGGATTGGTTTACCAGAGGATATGATCCTGCTTGGGTGTGAAGATCATCACTGGAAACACTCCTCTGGCTGCTCACATGGAGGTGAGGGGGTGGGGGTGGGAGCAGTTTGTACCAGAAACGGAGCCGCCTTGGCCGTCCTGTGGAAAATACATGCCTACTGCTTAAGATCTTCTTTCAGAATATATTGGATCTTTATCACTACTAAAGTTTACAGCTTGCTTTTAAAATTATTTTTAACTGTGTGTGTTATTCCTTCTCTTTACTTTTGCTTGATAGCTCTAAGAGCATTTGCCATTTGGAAAGCATGTTAAATAACTAAACAAGCAAAAAATGAAAGAGCCTTCTTGGAGGTCTGAAAAATGGAGAAACAATGTTTTTGGATTTCCATTTCTCAGTAATGCACTGTGATCGTAGATTTGGGGAAGAACAGCCAAAATGACCCACCTACTACCCAGCATAGGGTTAGGGTTAGAGTTAGGGTTGAAAAAATGATTGATTGATTGATTGACTGATTATGTGCCATCAAGTCATGGTCAGCTCTGAGTGACCACATAGACAGATTTTCTCCATGATGATCTTTCCCTAAACTGGTCTTTCAGCGAAGCACCCATTGCCACTGTATCTGAATCTATCCATCTTGCTGCTGGTTGTCCTCTTCTCTTTCCTTCTACCTTTCCCAGCATTAGAGCCTTCTCCAGAGAGCTGGGTCTTCACATAATGTGTCCCAAGAAGGATAACATGAGCCTGGTCATTTGTGCCTCGAGTGGGTTGATTTGTTCAGGATCCATCAGTTTGTTTTCTTGGCTGTCCACAGTATTCTCAACAGTCTTCTCCAAAATCTAAGTTCAAAACATCAAAGTTGAAGCATCAATACTCTTCATATCCTGCTTCTTCAAAGTCCAGCTTTTGCTACCATACAGTGTTACATGGAATCCCATGGCTTGCACAGTTCTGATCTTTGTAGGTATAGAAACATCACAGCAACTCAATATCAAGGCCTTCATGGCTGCTCTATCAAGTGCCAGTCTATGGTGCATTTCTTGACTGTTTGTTTCTTTACTGTTGATGGTTGATCCTAAAAGGCAGAAGCTATCCGCCACTTCGATATCTTCATTGTCAGTTCTAAGGCTGGTTGTTCTACTTGTTGTCATTAGTTTGGTCGTCTTTATATATAATTTTAGCAGAAAAAGTAGTTCTGTTAAAAGCTGATACAAATATTTTAAATTGGAGTTGCTGAAGAAAATTGATTGACTTGAAGATGGGGGCAGACAAGAGGTTTGTGGAGTATAAATGCAATTTGGGGTTTCCTCGAAATGTGGTGCAGCCAAGACTTGGTGCTTCCTTTATGCTTCTGACAATGGGGTCAGAGCACATTGGGTGAAATCAGATTTTCTTCCCTGGAAGCCACAACAGAAGCAGGATGAATGCATCAACTGAGCTTCATGTTGACAAATCTTCCAGATCATTTTGCTCACAAAAGCAGTCCATTCCATTACATAAGGCAGGCACCACTGCATATTTTAAAATGAGTTGTTTCTAGGTAGCTTGGGGTATTATCTCAGTCCCAGGTGTTTTCAAGAAATCTGTGAACATCCAAGTTAGACCAGTCCAAGTGGGAGAAGGGATTTGAATAGATTTTAGTACTGACAGCTTAATGGAACTTCCTTGTGCTTACCTCTGGATTTCCACCGCTGGAAACAAAGGACTGCCAAGGGCTCGCTCTTTCACGTTCCGCATGTTGTTAACTATGGCAGTGAAAGGAGTCTCCATATTAACATGCAGTGTGCCTTTCAGGAATCAGTTTCAGGTGGCCGCTGCTTCTTCTCTTGTTTTGTGGGCCTCCTAGAGACGATACCCCAACTGTTGTTAGAAACAAAATGCTGTATCTCTTTTGGCCCCAAGGGCATTTCTGATGCCCTGCTCTCATGACATTTACTATTCATTATTGCACAGAAACGTAATTCATGGAGGAAGAGAAATCTGTTATAGGCTATTAGCAACTACGGGTACTTAGAGCGCCTAGAACCAGTGGCAGTGCACCTCTGAGGGCCAGGTGCTGGGGGCTGCTGTCTTCACTTGTGGGGATCTGGCTGGCCGTGGCTGGAAAGGAATTAGTTGGGCTTCCAGTCTCATCCAGTAACAGGTTTCCCCAGGTTGTCTAGCCAGAGCTAGAGACCAGATGCTCGGTTCAGAAGAGCTT
This sequence comes from Python bivittatus, assembly GCF_059951505.1. Taxonomy (NCBI): domain Eukaryota; kingdom Metazoa; phylum Chordata; class Lepidosauria; order Squamata; family Pythonidae; genus Python; species Python bivittatus. The sequence goes on from NW_028277104.1 coordinate 92,216, forward strand.
CGTGCTGTTGCATAGATGCAGAAACAGAGCCATTGCGTCCTCTCCTAAACATCCCCTAAGGCCTCCCTCTGCTCTCCCTTCCCTTTCAGACCAACATCCCTTTCCTGCAGAATGTGCTCGGCAATAATCAGTTTCTCCATGGCACTGTGGACACCCAGTTCATTGATGAAAACCCAGATCTTTTCCATCTGCGGCCTGGCCAGAACAGAGCTCAGAAGCTGCTCCACTACCTGGGTAGGTTTAGAATCCTGGAGTTGGAAAGGGCACTGAACTGTACCTCCCCCCCCCCCCCCCCGCTCAATGAACAAACCCGAATTAGAGCATCCATGAGCAATGGCTGCCTCTTCTCTGCCTGGACGCATTCAGTGAAGGGGACCCTCCATCACTGCTGTTACCGTTAAGGATTTTTCCTAGTGTTTAACCAGAACCTGCTTTCCTGTAACTGAAATCCATTGTTCCATGCCCTGCCCCTGGAATGGCAGAGGTCATAGCTTGGCTCGCTTCTGTGCTCCCTCCCTTCAGGTTTGCCGATGAGTCCATCTGGGGTCTTGATTGTGGCAGGGATGGAAAAGGAAGCCAAATGAGCTTGAATCATCTCAGGATTACTTCTTAGAAATGGAGGTGCAGAAACAAGCTAAGAGTCTGGAAAAACCCTTTTTTCATTCTGCGAGTGGCAAGCTGGTGCCGCGGGCAGTCCTGCCCTTGATGACGAGGTCGCCTCCGTTAACGGCTCTGTCTCCTTTCTAGGACACGTCATGGTGAACGGCCCCACCACGCCCATCCCTGTGAATGCCCGGCCTTCGCCCATCGACCCTGTGGTCCCTCCGATTCCTTTAGGTGAGTCGGTCGCTGAAGCACCCCTGATCTCCAGAAGAACTGAGGCAGCCTCCCACGAGCTCCCACTGGCCGTCTGGCTGCAGCAAAGGGAAGTGTGGCTCAGCTTAATGTTGCTCCTTGGCTGCTGTTGCCGTGGTTAGGGCTGGACCTCAGAAAGCCTCTCCGGTCCTGAGTTCCCTCTTGCCAGGATCCTCTGAAGGACCATTTACTTGGTTAATTGCTTGGTTACTTGCTGGGGCTCATAAACTACCCAAGTCTCAGGCGACCCTGAGCAGCCTACATTCCAATGTACGCTAATAGGTGAAAAACAGAATTTGCTCACAGCAGCAATCCCAAACCACCAGCAGTAATTTTTTTTGATTGATTTGATTTGATTTGTACAGCCACCCATCTTACCTAAGTGACTCTGGGTGGCTGACAACATTGAGAAAACAACAGCCAAATAGAAGCAGGTTAAAACAGAGATGTAAGCATATAAAAACCATCAATAAAACCACATTAAAATGAAATAATAGACATTCATTCTCCTGGACAGAGCAAAAACCACATCATTCCCCAAAGGGCCTCTGGAACAGTCAAGCCTTAGTGGCCTTTGGGATGCCCCAGTCTCTGGGGAAGGGGTAACCGAGGCTCCGGTTCGCCTTTGCTCTCCTGGATTCCCATCAGCATCATCAATAGAAGGCTGGAAAAGCTGCTGTTGTTGGGGGAATGGAAGGAAAGATAGGAAAGGGAATTACCTGGAGTGACCTAAATGAAAAAGTAGCTAGCTGTAACCCTCCCTCCCTCCCTCCCTCCTAAGAGAAAGGTGCCATTTTGCCCCATGCCACCTACTCTTTGACATCCAGAGTTCTCTGGCTTTGCTCAGACCCTCCAGAGGAAGAAAAGATTTATGCTCCACATGCTCAGGGATTAGTGGCTGTATTGTGGAAGCCGAGAATGTTGATGAATCCCTGGGGACTGCTATTTCCCTGAATCCTAGAGTCCTAAAGTCTCGTCTTCTCTGGCTGAGCTTTTGTGTATCTTCTCCAGGATAGGCTTATTCGATAGGAAACGATGCTTCTGCACTTTTACAAGAAACACACTTCTTTTCATTTTACTTCGTTTACTTTGGCTTAGCTTTCTTTTATCTCTTCCTCCTGCGATCTCTGTTTAATCACAGCAAAAGTCATCTTACCACCTACGATCTCCACAGCCCCATTACCAAGGAGAATCCAGTCCTGCATTTCCCTCTCATAAAACGTAGTTGGTTGCTTCGGGGGGGGGGGGAGAGAGAGCACCATAGCCCGTTCTAGGTGGGGCATCGCCATTCAGGGCTGGCCCCCAACAAATCCCCCTCAGCTGCCACGTGGCTGTCCATCCAACCATCCTCTCCTATGCCCTCCCACCAGGGTCACTGGCAAAAGTTAGAGGACCAACTGCCGTCAGGCTGAAGGGACCAAGCCTGGGTGTTGGTCAGGCATCCTTGGTGACGGTCCCCAGGCAGAGCAGTGCATGAAGGCAGGCCTGCTGCTGCTCAGAAGGTGTAACGGCCAGACGCTGGGTGGCTCTTGGGCCTTCGGAGTCTCAGGCCTCTGCTGACTCTTCCCACCCTAATGGGTAAATCCCAGCCAAGGGTATCCCCCAACACAGTAGGAAAGGGGAAGATTGGGCTCACGGTGAAATCCCTGGTTCTCTGCTGGCTAGAGAGTATCTGCACCCTGTTTCCTCTGTCTCTCTCCCAGTCTGGCCTTTTCCTGCAAGAAATAGGATCCAAGCAAATGTTCATACCTGTTAAATATACCTGTTAAATAAGTATGGAGCCCCTATGGAAATGAGGGATGCAGGGAGCAGAGTTATAATACAGCTACGTAATTGGCAGACCAGTGAGGCTCATTTTAATTATATTTGATTCCAGCTTTGTATTACAATAGTTTATTTTCTTTGCTAGTGGCTAATCCCCAACCTAAGACAAGTATTAAGAGAATTAAATAAAAAGGTATAAATCTTATTAACAGGTCTCCAAGGTGATGTTTAATTCTGTGGTAGTTTTTTTAAGGAGGCATGAGACCTGAGAAGAGCCAGCAATCTTTGCTTCCTGAAGGTGAAGGAATAGAAGACTTTTTTGGGAGTTACAAATACAAAACTCTCAACAGTTGATAGTTTAATTATAGATACGACAGAATAATTTCCAAGGCTTATCAACTGTTTTTTTCATTGTCTATCTTCTTTTTTCCCTGTTTCTGGGTTTTTTTTTACTATCCTTCCCCCGCCCCTTCCTTAAGCAAATAATGTTTTTGAAAAGGAAACTTCATCCTAGATGGTTTTTCAACTTCCCGGTGGTAGTCTACCATCCGAGTACCAGACAGATCTGACTCGCCTTAGCACCTTCTCAGTCAGCCGGTCAGCTCTGTGGTGCCCCCTGGTGCGGATGCTCAAAAGAAGTAGATGCAGCAGAAAAGGAGGAGGAGAGTCATTGCGTGTGAAAGTCTGGATTCCAAGAAGTGGAGGAACAGTGAAAATACTATTGCCCATCCAACCGAGGACCAAATATGCTTTCTAAAAGCAAAATACAGATTTTTCAAAAAGGGACGTTAAGTATCTTGACATCTGCTGAAAAGTGACCTCCGCCATACATGGTTCTTCTAGGAAATTCCTAGCTTCTCTTGCTGACAACTTTCTCCTTCCAAAAGAGGGAGGGAGGAATATGAGGATCAGCTATCTTCAATTCTACTTTAACACAAAGAAAAGAGAAAGTAAAAGTAAGAGTGTCAGGGCCTTGGATAGGATCGCGCCTATGCGACCTCTCTTGCCACATCAGCCCCGACATTCCCCGTGGTTTACGGAGGAGTTGAGGGTGCTGAAGAGGGTCAAGAAACATCTAGAGCACCGCTGGAGGAAGACAAAGACTGAATCCGACTGAACACAGGTTAGAGCCGCTATCAAGGCCTACATTGTGGCGATAAGAGTGGCAAAGTGTCAATACTTCTCCGCCCTTATCGCGTCCTCAAAGTGCCGCCCGGCAGCCCTGTTTGGGATCACTAGATCCCTCCTTGGTAAGGGGGATCTGGGGATTCATTTGCAGGGCCGTGCGGAGGAATTTTCAGAGCATCTGCAGTATAAAATTGCTCGGATTCATTCCAAGTTAGACTCCGAGCGTGGCGCAGGGTCTGGGGAGATACCAGGGGATCGTTCTTGCCCAGTTATCTGGGAACGGTTTGATCCTGTTGTTCCTGAGGAAGTGGACAGGATCCTTCGGACTGTGAAGGCCACCATTTGTCATCTGGATCCATGCCCCTCCTGGCTGGTGAAAGCAGCTCAGGAGGTGACATGCGGTTGGATCCAGGTGATAGTTAATACATCCTTGTGGGAGGGAGTGTTTCCGGCTTATTTTAAGGAGGCGGTGCACCCCCTCCTCGAGAAACCCTCCCAGGATCCTACCATACTGGACAACTTCCATCCAGTCTCCCACCTCCCCTTTTTGGGGAAGGTGGTTGAGAAAGTGGTGGCATCACAGCTCCAAAGGGTTCTGGAGGAAACGGATTATCTGGATCCCTTCCAGTCAGGTTTCAGGCCTGGTTATGGAATGGAAACGGCATTGGTCGCACTTATGGATGACCTCTGGCGGGAGCGGGATGGTGGAAGTGCGACCATCCCTGCTCTCCTTGATCTCTCAGTGGCTTTCAATACCGTCAACCACGGTATCCTGTTGGGACGACTTGGGGAATTGGGGGCGGGCGGCACGGTCTTGTGCTGGTTCGCCTCCTTTCTCCAGGGCCGATCCCAATTGGTGGTGATGGGGGGTGAGAGGTCCCATCCTCGGCCCCTCCTCTGTGGGGTGCCGCAGGGTTCGGTTCTCTCTCCGCTCCTTTTCAACATCTACATGAAACCGCTGGGCGAGATCATCCGTCATCATGGGATGAGGTGTCATCAGTATGCTGATGATATGCAGCTATACTGCTCCATCCCTGGTGAAATAAGTGGTGGCATGACCACCCTTTTGCGGTGCCTGGAGGCTGTGAGGGTCTGGATGGGGAACAACAGGCTTCGGCTGAACCCTGGTAAGACGGAGTGGCTGTGGGTTAATGGCTCCTCTGTATCTGGGACGTTGTCATCCTTGGTGCTGGATGGGGTGGCACTGCCCCAGACAGACCCAGTGCGTAATCTGGGGGTCCTTCTAGACTCATGGCTCCTGCTTTAAGAGCAGGTGGCAGCCGTGGCAAGGAGGGCCTTTGCACAACTTCGGGTTGTGCATCAGTTACGCCCTTTCCTGGATTGGGATCCCCTTCGAACAGTCACTCATGCCCTTGTTATCTCCCAGATAGACTACTGCAATGCGCTCTACATGGGGCTACCCTTGAAGAGTATCTGGAAGCTGCAGCTGGTCCAGAATGCAGCCATGTGAGCTATTTTGGGGGCCCGAAGAAGGACCCATATAACACTACTGCTTCGTGAGCTGCATTGGGTACCGGCTTGCCTCCAGGTCCAATTCAAGGTGTTGGTTATCACCTTTAAAGCCCTACGTGGCATGGGGCCAGGTTACCTGAGGGACTGTCTCTCCCCCACAAGTTCATCCTGTCCCATCCGATCACAGAGAGGGCATGCTCCGGACCCCCTCGGCAAAAGAACTCCGACTAGCAGGGTCCAGAAGATGGGCCTTCTCTGCTGTAGCCCCCGCCCTTTGGAACATCTTGCCCCTGGAGGTGAGATTGGCCCCCTCACTCCCGGCCTTTCGGAGGGATCTGAAGACCTGGCTCTGCCATCTGGCCTGGGGCGAGGAGGGAATGATCAGGTGTGGGGTTGGCTAGTCCCTTAGTGGCCTGGTGTTGCTGCTTTGAACCATCGGCCTCCTGGATTTTTTCCCTTTTATTTTTGTGAATGTGTATTGTTATAGGTTTTAATTGTATATTTATTTATTATTTTAACATGTTGTGAGCCGCCCAGAGTCCCCCACTGGGGGGGATGGGCGGGGGACAAATTTAATAAGCAAACAAACAAACAAACAAATTAATTAATTAATTAATTTAAAAAACAAAGAAATTAGGCCAATGGCATCCTCTATAACCCTCAGGCTGAAAAAGGATGCTCCCTCACTTACATCATTCCAGAGACCAGAAATATCATTGTGATGAGTTCATAATCTATCTGGCCACTAAAAGATTGTCACTTTATTACTGACCCACAATTACTTTGGCTGGGGGGGGGGGGGACATAGATCTCCAGCTCAACAGCATAGGCACGGACATGTGCCACTAATATCATAGTATGCTTCTTTGCCTGAGATACGTCCTGAGATTATTTATTAGTTGGACTGGCAAAGACCCATTTATACTTCAGTAAGAATCCCCCTTATTTTGGAAATCGACTGACCACCACACATGTTTAATATGCTTCTAGCTTTCACCCCCATAGTCCTTGCCTAATACCAGACCCTGCAATAGAACTACATCTTTTGGGGTGCAGCAAGCAGATACTCACAGCTGAAGGATTTAAATAATGTATTTCTGAAATTAAGATGCCTATCAGCTGAATAGCTAAAATAGCACACAGTGATTGACTAGTCAAAAGTGTTCATCAGGAGTGAACAAGAAGATTAACCCAGAAAAAGCAACAGGACAGGAGTTGTTGCCTTACTGATGGTTCTGACAATACCCAGCCACTAGCTGGGTCAAAAGTCACCACTTGTGAACCCAGCATCCTGACCGACCTCCCCGCTTCAGAAAGGGCCAATATTCCATCAACCTTTGTACCAGGAGAGCCCTCACAAGGCTGCAGGACACTGCTGGCCCTTTCCCCCAACAGCACAAAGCATGACTTGGCCGCTGTGGGTCTGAAAGAGGTCTCCTCAGTGGCCTGGCCTTGGCTGGAAGCTGTAGAATGGGAACCTTGTCTTTCGAGCGAAACAGGTCAGTTGAGTTGGTGTAGACTGGGTGGAATTATTTTAACCCTGTCCATGACTGGCTCCATTCTAAGCCATACTGAGCCCTGTTGGGGTTGGTAGACTGTATCAAGTATGCCCTTTGGGGGATTCTGACATTAAAATACAGGTAGCCCTTGCTTAACAACAGTAATTGGGACTGGCAACTCTGTCACTAAGCAATGCAGTCGTAAAGCATGATGTCTCATGACTGCACTGACATATGATGGCAGTTCCAGTTGCTGTCGTTAAGTGAATCCCAGATGGTCGTTAGACACGACATCATGTGATTGCTATTTGCAACCTCCTGCCAGCTTCCCCACTGACTTTGCTTGTCAGAAGCCAGCGAAGAAGGTTGCAAATGGTGATCACATGACTGCGGGGTGCTGTGACCATCATAATTGCAAGCTGGTTGTCAAGTGCCTGAATCCCAATCACATGACTATATGGATGTTGTGACAGCCGCAACTAGAATGCCCCGTTGTAAGTGTTCTCATTCAGCGCCATTGTAACTTCAAATGGTCACTGAACAAGTGGTCACTGAATGAGGACTACCTGTACAGTATTACTGTGTGGGTTTTGGTTTGGTTTTTTTTTATTTTTTTACTCTTCTAGGGAGGGTTGCCCTCTTTTTTTCCCTAAGTACTTAAATATAGTTTTCTTCTTCTTTCATATAATAGGTTGTCTTTCTTTTTAAAGAATATAGTTATATAGTTAGATTGTTATTTAGTATGTATATAATATTACAAGTTAATAATTAAAGTTTTTAAATGTTTTTCCCTAATGGTTTCTATTTATTTATTTATGTTTCAAATTTGTCACCACCCATCTCACTACCGGGTGACTCTGGGTGGTTTACAGTAAAAACAGAAAAACCATTAATTAAAATAAATAAATATTAATTAATTAATTAGTTAAAATATGCTAAAAATAAACTTCCTATATTTTATTAGTTTCCTGATCTTGTTTTGGTGGTTGTTTATGGGGAGGACAATTTCCTGTGACAAAACATACCCTTGTCTATCTGGACGGACCTCCCTCCCCCTTTACCCCCTCCCCCTTCCTTTGCCGCTGGCTGGTCAGATCAATAGTTCTGGATTAAAAGAAAAAAACTCCAGCTGACTGATCTAATCTGTACAAGCCAGATGTCTAGTCTTTCTTACAGTCCGAGTCAAAATGACCGTAAAGAGGTCCAGGGAGAGGATAGGAGACTGATAGTCCCCTGTTAATGCGAAGTCCCACCTGGCTGACCTTCCCTACAGAAGCCAGATGTCCGGTCTCTCTTGCAGCCAGAGACAGAAAGTGGGTGGGGGAGAGACGTGCTATCAGCGGATCCCTGCTCCTGACCCTGTTATTGCCAGCCTCTTTACAGAACACTTAGCTGTCCTAGAGACCCCACTTTAGCAACTCAGCGGGTAAGGACTTTGGCTCCGGATGGGAGAGTGGATGGGAGAGCGGTGGCATCATGAGGATAGGTCCCTCAAAACAGTTAGAAAAGATGTTTGTGAGATTGAGCCATTCTCAGCTAGTCATTCAGGCAAGAAAGCTTCGGGTTAACCTCTAATAACTGTTTTGCGAATAGCCGCTGAACGTAAGATAATTAGAACAATTTGCACTTCCTGCTTTTTAATTCCATGTGACTTCCTTCTGCTTGCAATGCTAGGGCATCTGATGAAGGCCCCTACAGGCTGCCAAAACTGCTGGTTAATGAGTCTGAGAGTCTCTCAAGGGGGGGCCAAGACTCTTTGATGTCTTAATGACATACTGTAATTGCACACTGTAAGAAGAGGAGTCGTTTGCTTGTTTGTCTGTTTTAAAACTCTTAGATGACTCCATTGGGTTCTGTGTTATTGGGAAGGGAGTGAAATTTTCATTACCCGCTTTCTGTACCTTGTATACAGTTCATCCCCTTTCTGCAACAGGTCAGCCTCCCGCAGGCTTCCGGGACATCCTCCTCAGCGAGGGCCCTTCGGGCTTTGCCAAGGCTATTCGCCAGCACCAGGGTCTGCTTTTGATGGACACCACCTTCCGAGATGCTCACCAGTCGCTGCTGGCCACTCGTGTTCGCACCCATGACCTGAAGAAGATCGCCCCCTTCGTAGCCCAGAACTTCAGTAGGCTCTTTAGCATCGAGAACTGGGGAGGTGAGAGAGCAGTTTGGATCTTCAAGGGCTCCCAATAAATCTGGGAGCTACTACGAGGCTTGCGATGAAGTTTTTGGCTGCCAGTTTGATGGCTGGCTGAGGTGGGACTGTCTGTGTGAGTTCTTAGTTGGACTTTTGCAACCAAGGGCTCAAGATGAAGGCCAGCAACTCCAGTCTGAAATAAATGAACGGATTTAAATAATAATCACCACCTATAAATAATAAAACTATGAACTTGAAGGAAGATATAGCAACCTTAGTAAAGTATTACGAATGGTCAAAAACAGCAAATTAGAACAGTAAATAAAGCAACAGAGTTACCCGAAGGGCTTAAGAATGGCATAAAAGGGATATTTTAGTGTCAAGCCGAGGATTTGGCTTCCTGTTATCTTGTCACAGCCTTCTGACAGCACTACATAAACATTACAGCTACCAAGCCAAGTCAGCGGAATAAAGGACCTCATTTTCTCTGATCAAAGGCTGGGAGGGGGACAGAGGACAGCAACAGCAGCAGAAAAAATAGGCAGTAATAAAGGTGGTAATAATGACTCCCTGATTGGCCAGTCAGGCAGCAGTAGACACGGGTTAAACACGGCAACCGATTGTGTGTGTGGAGTGGGGGGGAGGGAAGTTCTGTGGTGCCAGACCTACCAGTGCGTTCTATAATGGAGAGGCATCCAGCCGGTCCCTAACCCTGAGCTACCTCTATTCTCTACTATTGGAACGGCATATTGATGGTACTTATTTCCGTGCCAAGGGACGACCTCGCCCAGCAACTTCATGTAGAACTTAAGTAGGAATGGGGAGAGTGTAGAGCACTGACAAATTCTGCAAAGTGGGGCTAGACCTCTTGCCTGCTACCAACACCAACTGGAACTGACTTTGGAGGAAGGAGAACCACCACAACATGTCGCCCCCACTCCTAGCCCCTGGAGGGATACAGCCAGGAAGATATCATGATAGATGGTATCAAACACCACTGAGAGATCAACAGGTGCTAAGATAGATGTACTCCCACCCCCCCATCTTAGTCCCTCCAGAGATCATCAACAAATGCAATCGATGCCATCCTCAGTACCATACCCCGGTCTAGAGCCCAACTGAAAAGGGTGCAGATAATCCAGTTCCTTGGGGCTCTCTGAAGCTGCATCTCAACCATCTTCTCAACAACCTTCCCTAAAATAGGAAGCTTGGAGACAGGATAAAAATTGTTCTAGTGATGGTTTCTTGAGGAGGGCATGAGCAGCACCCATCCCTCAAGGATACATTCACCACTAGGTGGATCCAACCACACATCATCTTTGGGGAGTTCTTGTCCATTTAGGAGGAACATGGATCTAACACACAGGTGACCCCACTTACAATTCCAAGGATCCTGTCCAGCTCCTCGGGGCCAACAGGTTCAAGCTCTTCCCAGATGACCAAGCCAGGCAGCTCCATGGGACGTGCATAGTCAGAGTTCAACTCAGAGCAGATCTGTTCTGAGCAACTTTATCCAACAGATGGCCTGAATAGTCTTTGCAACAGCCCTGCAGATATTCCTCTGGCCCCTTTGTCCAGGACAGACCAAGTCACCTTGAACAAGCTGCCGGCCCAGCTATTTGCAGATGCAAATGTTTAATTGTTTTGTTGCACTTAACGCAGCAAAATTCCTATTTTTATAATGACCCCCACATGTGATCCCTTCATCCTTATTAAACATCTTCACTTCTTTGCATATTCATCAACTCTACGTCACAAGCTCAGATTATCTTCATTCAAATCCGTTGCAACTTTCCAGATGAATCTTTCTGATTCTTTTCATAGATCAGTGATATCTGTAGGACTTGAGGAGAGATTGTTTTGGAATGGGTGGGTTGTGAATCTGCCTACTGTGTTGACCCTTCAATTTAGCTACAAATTAGATCCCCAGGCATGAGGGTCTCTGGCACATAGAACTGGTGGAATAAAGGGTTTAGGCAGGGCTTTTGCTACGAGGACAGTGTGAGGGAGTTGAACTTGGCTCTGTGGCTCACACTGAGGCCAGAGCTGAGCCCCTTCACCAAGGACTAGTCTTCAGGCTTGCTGCTGTGCCAGTCGAGAGCCATTTGAGTGTTGAAGTTGCTGTAAAAGAAAACACACTCTGCATTCTTTTATGTAGTATTCTTTCTGATAATCAAGGGAACTGGGGTGGTGGTTCCAACGACAGGATTCCAAGTTTGCTTAGGCGATCTTGTCCCCAAGATCTTGCTGATGCTCAGCTCCCTTTCTCTCTTCTTGCCACTCATCTCCAGGTGCCACCTTTGATGTTGCCATGCGCTTCCTGTACGAGTGCCCCTGGCGCCGGCTGCAGGAGCTGCGCGAGCTTATCCCCAACATCCCATTCCAAATGCTGCTGAGAGGGGCCAATGCAGTGGGCTACACCAACTACCCGGACAATTCTGTCTTCAGGTACAGACTGTGCAGCTTGATGTAGGCCTTGGTGGGAGGCAGGGAATACACCATTTGACTTCCAGCTTTTTGTCTTCCCAGACCCCGTCCTTCCTCTCTGAGATTTCTACACTGGCTTCCAGCTTTATTTTCGCAGTTATAAAGGCAATACATCTAATTTTTTCTCAAAAAGCTAAGCTAGTTTGCAAGCTGAATTCTTGGGGTTTTTTGGTTGCTTTTGTTCCCTGCCTTTCTGCCAAAATCCTGGGCTTGGCTGGCATCCTAACGTACACAGAGCTCCACACCTTTCATTTAGAAACTTTTGTTTTTGCTTCTTTAAATCCTTTACATTCCTTTGATTCTGATTCTCCTGGAAGTCCAGTTACCTTTATTGTACTTGGAGGAAAAGTCCAACCCCAGCTTTCCAAATTAATCTGACGTAATTGTGAGACTCCAGTCGTTCTGGAAGAAGGAGGAGACGCACAACCTCCTTCTTCCACGATAGGCCGTGAAGCAGTTCCCAGGCCTGGAGGAGAGACCTTTTGGAATTGCCTCAGCACCTTCTGTACTTTACCATCGCAGGTTCTGCCAGATGGCCAAAGAGAACGGGATGGACATCTTCCGCGTCTTTGACTCCCTCAACTACCTTCCTAACATGCTGCTGGGGATGGAGGCAGCCGGGCAGGCTGGAGGTGTGGTGGAGGCTGCCATCTCCTACACAGGAGACGTGGCCGACCCCAGCCGGACCAAGTACACCTTGGATTACTACATTAGCCTTGCTGAGGAGCTGGTCAAAGCCGGGACTCACATCTTGGCCATCAAGGTAGGAAGGGTGGGGAATTCTTTGTCTGCATGCTTTCATTGCGCCCTAGCATAGGGTGGGGATCCGTTACCAATCTTCCGCACGGCAGTACGGGAGGTTTACCTGTGACCTGGAGCTGGCAGTGGAGCTGAAAAGAAAAAGTCAGAGGGAGCCGGTTATCCTTGGTCTCCTGGCTCGGCTCCAGAAGGGAGTCAGATTGCCCTCCTCCCTTTGTCCTGAAAGCGGGGTTGAGTATCCCTCGGCTTCAGGGGATGTGGGCAGTGCATAAGCAAGGGCTCAACTCCATCACATCTGTAGCTTCTGCCACCATTTTCTTTTCCTCCTCATCTGCTTGTGCCTCGATTGCTGCACCCAGAACGCCCACCTTTGGCTCCTTTTTCTTGCAGGACATGGCTGGGGTCTTGAAGCCGCAGGCTTCCTCCATGCTTGTGGGGGCGCTGCGCAAGCACTTCCCCAACGTCCCACTCCACATTCACACCCATGACACTTCGGGTGCTGGCGTGGCTTCCATGCTGGCTTGTGCTGCTGCTGGGGCTGACATTGTGGATGTCGCGGTGGACGCCATGTCTGGGATGACTTCCCAACCAAGCATGGGAGCAATGGTGGCTTGTACCCGTGGAACAGAGCATGATACAGGTCTGAAACTGAAGGGGAAGAAACATTAGAGAAAGGGATGTTCATCAGCCTCTTTCTGCCCCGTAACAGGACTGAAGGAAAGTGAGTTGGGGGCTGGTGGGCTCCAGGTTGGCAGCTACTTCTGCTCTACCTGCAGCCCAGGCTGGTCTGGAGGTTGCAGGAGGAGAATCTATGTCATGCCCCCACGCTGCTTTAAGCAATTATAAAGTCATAATTCTACAAAGGTTACAGTGATTTAAAAGAAGACTTACATATTTAAGGAATTGGGGCGAGTCAGTCCAAGTGAACCCACAGCAGCTTACAACCACCTTTAAAATCAGAATGAAACTGCATCGTAAAAGGATCATAAGACCGCACAAAAACAGAAGCAGAAAGAAAAGGAGGGGGAAAAAGCTTTTTAGGGAGTGAAACAATCAGCACCTCTCCAGGGCTAGTGAGATAAGTGTTGCCCCTTTTCCTTTAAAGGCCCGGTGGCATCGTCGAGAAGCCCCTGCCACAGCCCAGCCACGTGCCCCTTCCAGCCTGCTCTGCCCTCGGCTACCATCTCAGTCGTCCCCAGCCAGTCCTTGTAGCTTGAGGAGAAAAACCGTGTAGGGAGTGAAAAAGAAACTACGGGGAGGCAATTGGCTTCATATCGAGCAATATTGTTAGTAATTGTATCAAGGATTGATAGTGGCAAAATTCTCCCAGCTTTTTCTTCATCAGCACCGATGTTGGGGTTCTTATTGCAGTGTTGCCGTACCTTCTGCTGAAAAAAACGATGCGTTCTTTTTTCTTACCTTAATAGAAGGAACTTACTGTATTTTGCATTGTATTTTGGGGGGATTTCGTCAGAAATTTATGCGATCTATTTTGTCCCTTGAAATAACACAGATCAAACGTGTGGGAAAGGTGTATTTTGGGGGTGGGGGTGGTCAGGTTTTTGCCCCTTTTGCACTCCTATGGAAAAGACCTTGGAATAGTAGTAAACTGCAGACTGGAGAGCAATGAGCAGCATAATGTGTCTGCAGAAAAAGGCAAATGAATCTTAGACTTCATCAGCAGAAGTATAATGTTCAGTTCATCAGCAGTAATTGTTTCCCTTTATTCTATTTTGGTCAGACCCCACCCTGAGGAATGTGTCCGCTTCTGGGAAGCCCATCTTAAGAGTCAGAGGCCCTGGAGCAGGTTCAGAGAAGGGCAACAAAGATAATAGAGATTGAAGGAGCTGCATGTTTAGCCTTGAGGAAAGACGATTAAGGAGGACATAGCAGCATTCTTCAAATATCAAAGGGTGCCGCGTAGAAGATGGTCAACAACTGTCCTCTCTTCAGCGTGCAGGCCATGGAATAATGGATTTAAGTTGCAGGAAGGCAGATTCCCATTGCATGTTAGACAGAACTTCTGAAAAGTAAGAGCAGTTGGAGAAGGGAAGCAGCAAACTGGGTGGGTCCCGGTTCTTGGACATGCATAAAGGGGAAGCTAGAGAGCGCTTCATCCTGGATGCTTTGGTTTCAATTCCTGCCCTGAGCAAGGGGTGGACTCCATGGCCTCCAAGACCCCTTCTGCCTCTGGGCTGCTCTCTGCCATCAGGTTGATGGGAAGGGCTCTCTCCCCGCCCCAGGCATCCAGATGGAGAAGGTCTTTGACTACAGCGAATACTGGGAGGTGGCTCGGGGTCTGTACGCCGCCTTTGACTGCACGGCCACCATGAAGTCGGGCAACGCGGACGTCTATGAGAACGAGATCCCCGGCGGTCAGTACACCAACCTGCACTTTCAGGCCCACAGCATGGGGCTGGGCCACAAGTTCAAAGAGGTGAAGAAAGCCTACGTGGAAGCCAACAAGCTGCTTGGCGACCTCATCAAGGTTAGTTTGCCGGCCCCAGTCCTGCGGCAGTCACGCAGGTCTAAATTACCGGCCGTGAGTCTCATGGCCCACAAAATATTTTCTTAAATTGTTGAAGTTATAGTTACAGATAGGTATTCAAACCAATACAGTCTGCTTTGTTTGGGAAGGGGCATTTTCCAGAATATTTGGAAGTGAAGCTTACCCAGAAACCTTTTGCTAGCTTTTTTCTTTTCCTTCCAGATAACTAAACCTGAGCATTGCATAGTGAGCGGGGGAGAGGGCCAAATTGTTTTGTTAATACCATGTTCAGCAAGCTGCATCGTTGGTTGAAATTTGCCTAGGGCTCCAGGCCTCCTTATTGGTGGCCATTCCCTATTTTAAAGGTCCATAAAGGCCACAGGGAGCTCAGACAGATTTTCTGCGCCGTCCCTTGGGATGGTGACTTTCCTGGCCAAAGCAGTCTATCATGTAGAACCAAAGCTTGTGGGAGTCAGCATCTGATTCTTCTGAGCAGACAGCTTGTCCCAAGAAAAGGCAGTGCCTGCTAAGAACGTTGGATTCCCCACCTCCAGCTTGGCCCTTCCCAAGATGGCAGCATCCTGTCCCCGAAGGATCACTTTTCCTTGTTCTGGCTTTGTGCCTGATGGGAGTTGGAGCTGGAGGCTCTGGGCTCCTTCTAGGGAACTGGGTTGGGGAGAGGAGCCTGAGGCTGGGCTGGGCTGGGCGGAGCTTCTGCCCAAGTGGGCTTGTGTGCCTCTACCGTGACTCCGCTCCTCCTCGGCTGTTGCTCAGGGAGGCTCCTCTTTGCTCCCCCTGTGCAGGTGACGCCCTCTTCGAAGATTGTGGGCGACCTCGCTCAGTTCATGGTCCAGAACAACCTGACGCGGGAAGATGTTGATGCTCAGGCAGACGAGCTCTCCTTTCCCCTCTCCGTGGTGGAGTTCCTGCAAGGCTACATTGGCATCCCCTATGGGGGCTTTCCAGAACCCCTCCGCTCCAAGGTACGAAGAAGGACCCCCCTTGCCCATAGAAATTGTGGGGAGAGTGGAAGGGAGGTAAACCCACAGCCCTCTTGTCTTAGTTTCACACAGAGGATTTATTATTAGGGTTCTGTTTGCTGCATTTGGGGGTTACCTCCACATCAGAGACTTGGAGCACAGTACTCTGCTATTTGCCAACTATTCTCAGAGAGAAATACTGCCAAAGGGTATTCTGTCATGGTTAAACCTTAGGAAAACCAAGGCTTTCAAACACCCTCTGTCCCTCCCGCCACCTTGATTCCTGCTTTGGGGGACTTGAATAGGAGGACAGATGAGTCAGATTTATCCATGAAGAAAGAGGAAGGGATCCCGACTTCCCACTTGGTAGCTCCAGTTTCCCATTCCCTGGATAGGGCCACTTGTGGGGCTGAGTTCTTTGACTTTTCCTAGGTGCTGAAAGATCTGCCCCGCATGGAGGGCCGCCCCGGGGCCTCTCTGCCTCCCCTGGATTTTACACAGCTGGAGCAGGAATTGTGCGAAAAGCATGAAGAGATTACGCCAGAAGATGTCCTCTCTGCCGCCATGTATCCCAAGGTCTTCAATGATTTCAAGGACTTCACAGCCACTTTTGGACCTGTCGAATGTCTCAATACCCGCCTCTTCCTGGAGGGACCCAAGATTGCAGAGGAGTTTGAGGTGAGGTCAGGAGCATGGGAGGCATTCAGATAGCCCTTGCGCCAAAAGACAAGACTGAAGTTTGATAGAAATGCCAGGAGTTCAACCAAGGATGAGCGAAGGAGCTCTCATGCGAGCTGGCAATGAATGGGGGACAAGAATCAGTTTGGGGTTATTCTGCAATTGAAGGAGCACCAGACAGATCTGCTTGACATTTTATTTATTTATTTATTTGTTCGTTCGTTGGTTCGTTCATTCATTCAGTCATTGAATGTATATAGCCACCCATCTCACTATATGTGACTCCTGGTTGCTTGTCTGCATGTCTCACATGCCTTAGATCCAGGTTTGGCCTCTTGGCAGGGATGCTTCGTAGGGATGGGAGAAGCCAAAAGTTGCTCCTGGTTGTGCACTACTCACAGTCCTGTGGTTCCTCCATCCTTATTTTTTTCTTCACTTGCACTCGGTAACTAATGTGACCCATTTCTTTTCTGTATACTTTTTAAAAAAATAAGTAAGATTGAAACCTCTTTACTGATAGGATTATAGAAACAGATAATAACCAACATCCCTTAAAACAGCATGGGGAGAACTGGGAGGAAATTCATTTTTCAAAGCTCTCTAATATCACAGTTGAGGTTAAAATAGAAATAAATAAAAATAACTGGTGAGATTATAGCAGGAGGTCATAGCTCAATGACCCAGAAGCTATAGTAGAGGCAGACGGACTTAGGGACTCTGACAGCCTCTTCCATTTCACAAATTGCAAATAGCACAAAGTGGGAAAGAAATGGAAATTTTGCAGAACTCCTGGCTATAATGGAAAATGGCATTAAAACCACCAGACAGATCTAATGATCTGAGGGCTAGCAGCCCCAAACTTGCCATTTAGTCTTCCCATTTGTTAATCCAGGAGCACAGCAGAGGATGTTTCTGCTTGCACAGTGCTCTGAGCCTTGCACAAGACTTGGTCATCCACAGGCTGTTTTCAAGTAACCCTTGGACCGTAGTGATGCTGCCTTACAGTGCTTGAGTGAGAGCTGCAAAGGAACCATCTGTCACCCTCTTTTCCTTCCCTGATGCCTCACAGGTAGAGCTGGAACGGGGGAAAATCCTGCATATCAAGGCCTTAGCCCTGGGAGACTTAAATCGGACTGGCCAAAGGGAAGTCTTCTTTGAACTGAATGGGCAGCTGCGCTCCATCCTGGTCAAGGACACCAAGGCCATGAAGGTAATGAAAGAGCCTCGAAGTAAGCAAGGAAGAAGAGCACATGGAGATGGGAGAGACAGGGAAGCTACGGCTGGAACCTGACTTCATGGCAGAGTGTAGAGGGGAACTTAATCTAATTAATTCACTCTACGTATGCTTGATTTTGCTTTACAAATCTATCCACCTTCTCCTTTAAAAACTTATGAAATCATAATCCTACTAGTATGAAATACAAATAACCATCACTCACAGATACTGAGTCACTAGGCACTTAAAATATAGTTTTTATTCATAAATGATATTTAGGTTAATTACAAATGCCAATAGCCATAACATGTTCTATTATGACTCTTGTCATCCAATATCGCGTCTTGTTTCCAGCGAGGCCCCTGACTCCACAAGCCACCAAGGAGCTCTCTGGAGGAAACAACCCCTTGGTGCTCTGTGTGGGGTAGGAAGTGATCTAAGGAAGCCATGGGTGCCATCTCTACACTTAACCTTTCCTTTCCTTCCTCCTTGCCAGGAGATGCATTTCCACCCCAAAGCCCTGAAGGACGTCAAAGGCCAAGTGGGGGCTCCCATGCCTGGAAAAGTCATTGACATCAAAGTGCAGGAAGGCGCACTCATTGAGAAGGGACAGCCGCTCTGCGTCTTGAGTGCAATGAAGATGGAAACAGTGGTCAACTCGCCCTTGACAGGCACAGTCAAGAAAATTTATGTCAAGCCAGAGATGAGCTTAGAAGGGGATGATCTGATCCTGGAGATCGATTAGCTCATCTCCCCAGTGACCACAAAAGCCATTGCTTCTTCTGCGGAACCTGTAGGACTGCCAGGAGGGTTACCTGCAAGTTTCACTGCTTTTATCGCTGGACCTCCCTTCCCCTCCCCTCCTCTGCTGAAGTTCCCAAGAGGAGCAGGGGTGGGCTTGAGGAGGGGGGAAAGAAAGAGAATGACCCAGTTGCTTTTCTTCCCCCATGAGGATGGTGACTTAGTCTTGTTTCTCCTTCTGGCAGAGAGAAAAGGAGCCGAGTGAGAAGGGACCTGTTGTCGCCGTGTGCACACAAGCCCCTTTCTCTCTTGCTGCCCTTTTCCTGGAGGCTGTGAACAAGTTTGGTAGAAGAAGGGACAGCTTCTGTCCTGGGCCTGCTTTGTCCTCTGCCCCCAGCTGCCACTTCGCCTGTCTCCTTCCCTGCCTCTCCTTCCTCTGGTCCTCGTGGAGGATAATTTTTGCTTTGATATCAGCTGTCTTTGCGGAAGAGGAGAGGTCCCGCCCCTCCTTCATCCACCTCCTCTCTTCTGTTTCAGTTGCCAAACCGGAGAAGGTTGGTTGTGCCTAAGTTTAAAGCCTGGGCTGCTTCTCTGTGATGTAAAAGCAAGTTAAGCTTAGACTTGAGTGCTGTCTAAAGGCAGTCTGGAGATGGAGGAGCTGTGATCCCTCCTTCCACCACTGGAGGAGGCAGCACAACAAAATCATGATTTTCCTGTTGCCAATTATTGGACCAATAATCTGGGCTGAGCCAGAAGAGCCAGGCCTGAGAATTGTGGATTGATGTAATTATGGGTGGACACACGGGTGAAACAAGGGAAGTGCAAAACTTTTACTTGAAACCCGTGAAAGAAATGAAATGAAATGAAATGAAATGGGTCTGTCTCTTGTATGTGTATTTGTACACATTTCTTAACAGTCATTCGTTCAGCTTCAGCCACCCAGTAATAGGAGGTCTCTTTTATAAACTATATGAAAACAAGCTACAAACAACATAAAAACCAACATGGGAAGAGCTCAGCAGAAAACATAAACTTTAGTAACAGGAATAGTACAAGTAGTCCTTGCTTGATGTACACTGTTTGGCAACCATTCAAAGTTACAATGGTGTACGTACGTACGACCTTCACTGCTGGCTTCTGACAGGCAGAGTCAATGGAGAAGCTGGCAGGAGGTCTCAAACGGCGATCACATGACTGCGGGACACGATTGCGCAGGATTCGCCTAACAGCAGCAATTGAGACTGCCACAACTGCTGTTGTAAGTTGGTGCGGTCAGGTGACATCGCACCTTACGACCACATCACTTAGCAACGGAGCTCCTGGTCCCAATTACTGTCAGTAATTGAGGACTACCTATAATGGCTCTCTATAGCAAATTTTCAACATTCAGCAGCCAAACGGAGAAATACGTGTGATGCCAAATGAGTTAAAGTTAGGGTTAGGGTTATCCTGCAAGTGCCATTCCATGAAGGGAGTGTTCCCTAGACAGAAGCCCCCTTAGGCGGGGAGCTCTAGCAGAGCCTTGGTGATAGGGGAGGCTTGGCCCCCACCCCTCAAGGCAGCAATTCGACTGGGCCCGGAAGTGGATGGGCAGCCAAAGCAGATGTCGGTGTCACACCTAGAGAGTTTATATCGGCAGACAAACAATACAAGCGTGTGTCTGCAGCTGATACACAGAGACCTGGAAGACCCGTGCTTGTGCGGGTTCAGAAAGGGACTGGCGCAGCACGCGTTCAGCCACATATTCCTGCTGGCTGTGCACATATCCCCGCAGAAACCCAAACGGTTTGTGCGGGTTTGCTGGTAAAAGAAGCTGTGAGAAGAGCCCCTTAGTTTCTGATGGAAACGCCCCCACAGGAGAGAGAAGGAAGGGCCACAGGTGCTCAGATGGCATTAAGAGGTAGGGTCTTAATTGACTAAAGGGACTCTGGGAAGAAGAATTGATAGAATTGCGGTAATGGCTGGCAAGTGGAAGGGCCTAGAGAGCTCTGGCTGTTGAAGACCTATGGTTTAATAACGAACAGTGTGCACCGCCGAACCTGGGTTGGACTGGGCAGTGTTTACACCGCTGAAGGCTTGTTAGTGGGGAAATCTGGAGAAGACTGAAGAAGACAGTAGCTTATTCCCAGCTGTTAAGCCCAGGGCTTGGGGTTTTTCCTCTCGACAGATGCCCTTTTCCACTGGGACTAAGGCTGTTGAGAAGACCCAAGCAGCAGCTTTGGCCATCTGAATGTCCACTGAAGACCTGTCCATCTGCAAGGCCAGGACGGATGGCGGGTGGAGGAAGATGAAGGTGGGGCTTGGGCCTTGAGAGACTGAGGACACTACTGTAAGGTGCCCATCAGTAGTCTGAATTTTTTTTTGGTAAAGGAAGTGTTTGTCATTTATTTTTAATATAAGAGATTTACCTAGTCCTCTTTTCTTTGCTGGGGAAGGGTATCTATTTTCTCTTAACTTTCTCCTTAGCCCCCATTCCACCTCCCCTCTGCTGTGATTCTTCAAGCTTCACTGGTTTTCCTGTCCTCTTTGTAGTTGCTAGAAACACAGTCCCATCAACCTCCCCACTTTTCCTCATCCCCTTCTTGAGGGCACCCCCAATTCAACACAGTTTCAATTGAGCCGGCACCGAGTGACTCTTGTCAAGTCATGTTGCTGTGTTGGTAGCAAGAAAAATGGAGAGGCCTGAAAGAAGGCCGATCCTTGTTACAATACCATGCAAGCACAGAAGCTTTGCCCAACAGCTACAGTTCCCAACTACTACTTTAGTGAGGATAGATCACGAAAAAGCAGTAATTGACAGCACAGTGACGGTGAGCCATGGATGGATTTCTCACTGAATGTGGTGGGAACAGAGGAAGGGCATGAAGCTTAGAAATGTTTGACTGCTGGGGCGGGGAGGGAAATTTTCCCCATCATGCACTCCATTTTCCCTGTCAAACGCAACATCCTTGGTGGTAATACATTAATGTTCAGGTCCATACTCTTTTCAGCATCATACAAAGTGCAAACTCTTCAGGTTCTCAGGCAACATATACACATCCCCAACCCAAAGACCTTACTGTCAAAGTAGACACAAATACATTAAACAAACAAGTGGGCATTAAACATTCTTATTCCTGCTCAGTGTTGAACCACTTCCTAAGTATTTCCTTGATTCTTACTCATGCTTTGCTTCCATCCTATACCACTCCTATCACATTCTGCAACCAACGTTGCAGAAAACATTCCATCATATAGGCCTACTCACTTTATCATACACGTTTTTGAAATCAACATTTCTCAGTTACAGAGCAAAACTCTGGTTTCCATATCCTGCCTGGTGTTGTAAAGCCACCCTGCAGTGAAGGCACAATCATGAACAGTTCCTACAAGAAGGAAAGATTATAGGAGAAACCTAAAGAAGCCAACATGGATGCGTATAATAAAGGGAAAGGGACTTTCACCAGAAATGGAAGGAGGGCACATAACCCAAGAATCTCTAGAAACTCTAGGACCTGCATCAGGAAGGCTACAGATCAAAATGAGCCGAGTCTTGCAGGAAACATCAAAAACAACAAAAGAGGCTTTTTGGGGTTCATTAGAAGAAAAAAGGGGAGCCAAAGAGGTGGTAGATCTGTTGCAAGGAGAAAGTGCTAAGAATATAGAACCCCTATTTTACATCTATGTTTGCATCATCATCACCACGCCATCCTATGCCACCGGGGAAGGAGGGAGCAGCAGCTCAGGACAGATGAGGTAAGAGAGCTAATTTAAAGAAATTCAGGTCTCCGGGGCCCGATGAGTTATGCCCCAGGGTCCTGAAGGAACTAGCAGAGATGACCATAGATGATGATCTTTGGATCATTTTGGATGAAGGAGTTGAGAGACATGGATCACATCTGCAGATGACACAAAGTGGAAGAGGTGGCTAATATTTAAGAGAATATTAGAGAAAAGATTCAAAAATATCTAGGCATGCTTGAGCAGTGGGCTGAAATAGAATAGCATCTAACAGGAAGAAATGTAAAGTTCTACATTTAGGTAGGAAAAAGAAAGGTACAAATATAGGTTAAGGGAGACCTGGCTTGGCAGTGGGATTTGCGAAAGGGATCTGGCTGTCCTTGTGACCACAAGTTAAACACCACTGTGATGCAGCTGCCAAAAAGGCAAACACAATCTTGGAGTCCAGATCACAGGAAACATTTATTTATTTGAATTATATGTCCATCCCACATATGTGACTCTGGGTCATACATAAAATAAAATACCATAAAGTAGATAAAAGCAAATAAAATACATAATATAAAATAAAAACACATGGCAGCTGAGCTTCATAAAATAACTTCAACAAAACCAAGAGATGGGCTGTATCACACATCCCCAGGGCTGGGCACAAAACCAAGTTTTTAGGGCCTTGCAAAAGGCCAGCAGGGTGGGGGCTATCCTATCTCAGCCGGAATGATGTTCTGCAGGGTGGGCACCATGGCAGAAAAGGCCCCCCTCCTGGGCCCTGCCAGCTGACACTCCTTAGCTGATGGCACTTGGAGCATGGCCCTCCTGCTGGGTGAGGTGGGACAGGTAGAAACATCTGGGGAGAGGCGGCCCTGTAAGTAGTCCGGTCCTAAGCCATGAAGGGCTTTGAAGGTAACTACAGCACCTTGAACTGCACTCGGAAGCATACGAGAAACCAACACAGCTTGTGGAGTGGTGGTGTCACACGCATGCACCGAAAGCCAACACCACGAACTGCCCGGGCTGCCGCATTATGCTCCAGCTGAAGCTTCCAAGTGCTTTCAAGGACAGCCCCGCTTCACAGTAGTCTAATCTGGAGGTCACGAGGGCATGATTGACCGTGAGCGGTGCCCCCCCAGTCCAGAAATGGGCACAACTGATACACAACCCGAAGCTGTGCAAAGCACCTTCTTGCACCAAAGACGGGGGGGGGGTGTCTGCAAGGTACCTCCAATTTTACACGCCTCAAAGCAGGTCCAGGTTGCTACAAACCGTGGCCCGAGGATGCCTCAGATGCCACTTTCTGAGGACGTGCCACCTTTCCCTCATCCCCAGAGCACCCGCATTGGAGTTTTGCTGCTTCCCTCTCCTCCTCAGGCAGGTCTTGCCAGACGGATGAGTGTCGACTGCTAGGCCCTTTCCCTGGGGGAAGAGACGAAGGGCCTCTGCAGGAGTCCTTTTTAAATCAGTGAGGAAGCTACAGGAAGCTTGCTTTACTCCCAGATAAACCCGGGAGCGCATGACTTGGATGGCAAAGAGGGTTTTTTCAATTCAAAGGGGATTACTCCTTAGCAAGCACATATTTGGGTGGCAGAGTTTAAAGACGCTGCTTGCCTGTATTGCCGTCCTGCCTCGGGCACGTTTCCACGGCTGGAGCCTCTCCTCCACAGATTTTAAGGGGCTTTCGGCAGGGGGTGAGCTGAGTCCTCACCCCCCAGAAACACAGCCCGCTATCGGCTGTCCTTTCAGACACAAGGTTGG
Organism: Python bivittatus; assembly: GCF_059951505.1. Lineage (NCBI taxonomy): Eukaryota > Metazoa > Chordata > Lepidosauria > Squamata > Pythonidae > Python > Python bivittatus. The sequence goes on from NW_028277104.1 coordinate 115,893, forward strand.
CCCTGTTCCAGACAGCGCTATTAAATTCCCGTTGCTGTTGCACTATTTTGAGAGTCCTAATAAAAGGATTGTTCTGTTTGGAGGTGTCTCCTGTGATTAGTTTGGGTCGCTACAGGATTTCTTCCTCAGTTGACATGCCCCGCAAGAAGCGTTACCCCAGACAGCCCCAAGGATACAACACAGAAATGATGCAACAAATATATAACACAATAATGATGCAACACAGAATAATGAGTCAAACTTTGGGCGCTCTGTTGAGTTCGTTTTATTTTTCTGCTTGAAGCAAGTCCAGGCATTCAGGTAGAAAGGCAGAACAGCAAAGCAAGGGAAGGGCTGTGTTTATAGATGCCTGTTAAAGATTCCCACGGGCTCATAATTTGCTTAAATCTGGGATGTGGATTAGCCATTTTCTGGAAGAACTGAAAACTTTACAAGTGTTTTTCAGTGATACTTGGAAGATCATTTAGACATTAACAGCACTTCAGAACTGTTTGATCATCAGGATAAAAGGAAGGACCACGGAGAGCCGAGCCCGTTTAAGTTACTTCCATTTTCTTAAGGTGTTTCCTCCCTGCCCCCCCTCCAGGCATAATGGAAATGTTAAAAGGTTTCTTGGCACTAGCTTTGGGAAGAGAGATTCTGGGCCAGTGAAGAGCCCTTGGGGAAAGGTTAAGGCGAGAGTCCCCAAACGTGGTCCCTGAGAGTTCTGCACGTGGTACTGACAGCATTGTTTAAATGGCAAAATCTCAGAAGCATTTTGCTGCTCTCATGAGATCTTGGATCATTACATTTTTAAAAATTACATGTTATTTAATTTTCATGTCATGGGCACCAATGTGGGGGGAGGGAATGCATGTCACACAGCACCTTCACTGCCGAACGCTAGCTGGGCTGGGGGTCCACAGTGTAGTCCTCTGCCTAAAGGAGAAGGCCGGGAGCCACTCCCATCACATATATGGCGTACCTTCTTCTTTTTCATAGTCGTCGTCTTTTCCATTTCCTTCTTCAGCTGAGCTGACAGGAGGGCTTGTGTCGGTTGGGAGCTCCTTGCAACCCCGTATATGTACGTTATGGATGTTGAAAGCAGGGAAGGCTACCACTTCCAAGAGGCACAAATACTTCTACACGCATAGAAGGAAGAAATAAAACAGAAAAGAGCTTTGCAGATGATGTGCATGGGAGTTGGCCACCTTTTCTAAAATTTCAACCTCCCTCCCCATTCCACATTCCTCTCTCCATTTCCGTAACACCCAAAAGACACTACATTATTCTGTATTTTATGGATGGGTGGGTTGTGCAGACACCATCACTGAGAGGATCTTGACTCAATTTGTCATTCTGGTGCTTTGCTGAACTGCCAATGGTGGGGCCACAGCAGCCAAATGGGGTTAAAGGATTAGTCAGTCTCATCTGCAAAGTGTTCTGGTGGAGAGGATGGAGGCAGCTTCTCCTCAACAGATTGACCATTGGAAGCTGATCGCCATCCTGAATGGCTGCCGAGATCACAGAGAGGCTGGAGAAAGGAGGGGGGCTGCAGGGACCACGGGTGGGACAGCACAGGGTGTGGAGGGCAGGGAACCACCTGCCACCCCGGGGGACTTGCACTGGGAGCCCCTCCATCCTTTTCTTCCTCTGGGGTTCTAAACAAGGGGGAGGGTGCCAGTCAGCGAAGGGCTCCTGGGGGATGTGTGCATGCAGCTGCTGAGCCCCAGAGATGGAAACCCATCCTAAAACACACACACCACGAGAGCCCCAGGAGTAAACCTCCTAGTCTCAGGCAGAGGGTACTGTCTGGCCTGGGAGGTGGGGAGATGGGCAGTACTGAGTGTGTGAGACTAGGCTGAAGCTGCCATAACCTAAAGGTGAAGCAGGCACCTAAGCAGAGAGGACAAAAGCCAGGAATCCTATCTATGAGATCCCTTCAGGGAGGTAGATAAGAAGGAAGCAAGTCCTTAAGGAAAATTAAGGAAAAAACAAAGGACCTGAACCAGAAAGAGGAGGTTGGGCCTGAGCACATGGAAGCCCTCACCCCAATCCCATCCACTTGCAAATCAACCCAGCAAGGACCTTTGGGGATAAAAAGGGATCCAAAAGCCCGCCCACTCGGAGTCGTCTTAATCATCTGAGTCCCAGACTTGGCGCCTTCCCTCCTTCTAGCTAGTGCCTGGCAGCCTAGTTGGGAAGGACATGGGTAAGTGCGTGTGTGTGTATGAGGAGGAGCAAATGCACCTTGCAACCAGTAAAGTTTTGCTGTTACTTTAAATTCACTGGGTCTCCGTGTATTACAAAGAACCTCTTGTGCCTCAGTGTTCGGTTGGAAGCGATTTGTGTGTGTCCCTAATTATCTCCCGGCTGTGTGTCTGTCTGCTCCAGCCGCACCTATCTGGAAAACCCAGGTAGAAAGCAAGGGGGGCTGACAAGATCCACGTGCCTCAACAGGCAGCGAGTGTGTGAGTGAGTGACCATAAGCCGAACCTGGGAGCAGCGTGTGTAACAGGTGAAGGTACAGTTTGGGAGAAGATGTTGCTCTACCTCTCTCCGCTGCACCTGTTCCCACTTTCTAGAGAGCTGGAGAGGCAGGGACCTGCAATTTGGGCCTCTTTACATGAGGAAGATGTTCCACAAAACCTTGTTCCATATTATGTAACCAAAGAAAAATGTTAGTTATCGTCCTGCTCACCGATCAGTGGCTTTGGAGTGGCTACAGCCACGCCTCCATCTCTGCTCAGTTGAAAACTCTCTCTCGGAGCAAGAGGGGTGGAGGGGAGCCTAGTGGGAGGGGGGGAAGCTGAGGGGACGGCCTTTCTGCTCAGAGGGTCTGCACGCACAGATAACACAGAGAATGGACTGTGGACTGGTGGTGTGGCATTGTGGCTGGAGGACAGGAAGACCCAAATCCCACTCCAACATGCTTGGCAAAAAGCCACCTTCCCCATCACCCCCACTGTGGCTGGCTACATCCAGGCCCCCCAGATTTCAGTTGTGATTAGAGCTAGGAATACCTTCATGAAACCCATCCTAAAAAACAGGGAATGAAAGGCCTTTCCTCACCGGTGATCCAGGAACGATCTCACAATTTTTGAGAGTCACGCTTTTCTGCTCCTCGGGGCACTTGGCCTTCACCACCATGGTTCTGAAGTAGTAAATTTTCCCGTGTATATTCTGAAATACAACCAGGGAAATCCTTAGGTGAGTTTCCTATTCCTCCCCTCCTGATCTTTCCTTGCAGAGTGGTTGGCAGGAGGCCATGATCAGCTTGAGGACTTTGCATGGTCAGGTAGACTTGGATGGAGTCCAGAGGCTGTAGCAAGTCTTTTGAATGTTAAAGAATTTACACCAGAATTTCAAAATAACAGGGTTAGCGATGTTTAACTTGCCTCTTTTCATTCAGTTAGATAAAGCAGAACATTTTCCTGTAACAGAGAGGCAAGCAACAGAGTACTTAAAAAAAAAAAGGTATTCCTTTATGACAGAACCAATTCTAAGGAGGGAGAAAACACTGAGTAAGAGGGATTCTGCTGAATGTGAGCAAAAATTACCAGCAAGAGCAGTTTTTATCATAAGGCCACCAACCAAGTGAGCGCCAGCCGGGTCTGGTAGTGGAAGGACACGGCTCTCTACCTGCCCTCAATGATGCTATTAAAGAATGGCAGCAGGATTCATCAAATCCTGGAGTACTTTGGAACACTGGAATTCTTCACAAGGTTAAAAAGACTTTAAAAGACCAAAAGATTTTAAAAGATAAACTCTTAGACATTAAAATACTGCAACTGAGTTCTAGAAGAGGGAAGCTGACTAGAATGAGGAGTACAGGGGGATGTTTGCAATAAAAACTCAGCATGAGCAAAGTCGGAAAGCGTTACCTTGTAGTTCTATAAGCAAACACAAACAGAATGAGAAAAACAATGACCGAAAACAAAAGGAATCTCATCCTGCCACTTTCACCTTACCAACACTGTGATGTCGGTCTTTCCCCCCGGTGCTGGGCGGTAGGTACAATTGTGCTCTTTGCCCAAGTAACTCAGGGCCTCGTGATACAATGTGGTAGCTTGGTAGAGCGCCGCATCGTCCCTCTTCCAAAAGCCGAAGCGCTGGCTGGGTGCCGCGTAAGGCCTCGGCTGCCCATTTCCCTGGCTCGGCTGTCCCAGGAGAAGCAAGGTAGCCAAGGCCACAAGGGCCCACACCCCAGGGGAAGACATCCCTGCTGTTGCCAACGTGGTGGCCAGGACCTGGAGTGCCCCTGGAGGGGCGGCACTGCCCTAAGTAGGACAGCCGCTCTCGGAGAGCCTCCTCTCTTGGCTTGACGACCAAGCGCGGGGTTATTTCCAGGCGAAAGCCTTGTGGCCGCAATCTGGGGACAGCCTGCCACGAGGGCTGTGCCAGAAGAACGTCTGTCCTAAGGAGGACATTTCTGGCAGGAATCCTTTTTCCGCACAAGAGACGTAGACACGAGGCACAATCCTCAGTCTTGCTAGAAATTTCTTGGAAAATAGGGATTCTGATCATGTTTACTAGAAAATGTAACTGGCCCAAACATGGTGAGATTGATTAGGAGGACTGAATCCTGTCGGTACCAGAGGGGGAAAAAACAAACCTGAAAGACGGAGGGATCTTTGGCGAATACTTGCTTGAAGGATGTGAGAATGTTGATGAAACGGGCATCTTAATCCACCCAATGAAAAAAATCTGAAAGAACAATAAATCATAAAATGTATAGGCTGTACACATGGTAATAATCAAGACAAGGGTAGCCATGTCCTTCTAGGCAGACAAGTATTTATTTATATTTATATTCCACTGCAATTGCAAATAGAGTCTCAGTGCTGACAAAAAGACAATAACATAATACACATAATAAAACAAAATACATACACTCAACATACAACGTCTGGTGTCCAAACGCCCTCTGGAAAAGCTCAGTCTTTTTAATATGATTTAATAGATAAAACTGAGATCTCGTTTTGCATAGGTTCAGCGATTTCTGAAAGCAAGAAATCCTGTTAAGGTACCATGTCTAATATTTTTCAAAAGCTATTGTTTCCATAAGATTGCCCTGGCGTCATATATTCTTAGTAGCTTAGACTGGCTCCTAAAAATCAATGCGCTCTTGTTTAAAAGCTGGCAAACTGATTGTTATTCTAGAATTTCATCCAGGATTGACAGCAGCCCGGCTGAATGATCTGTTGTTTTCCTCTTCTCCCTTAAAGACGGGGACACCTATTTTTTTGGTCCTTTGCTTCTTCTCAGAGATTGTTTCAGATCTCGCAGACAGTGATTCTGAAACAAGGTCTTTCAACAGCTCCTTTGCTTCAGAACTTGGCCACACTGATGTTGTTTGGGAATAACTGACTGTACTTTCTGATGAAATGGGAGATGCACATTTTCTTTCGTCCTTTCTTTCTTTTTCCCTAACAGGTACTCCAACAATGAGTATCTACTGTTGGAGTATCTATTCTATTGTGGAGTGATTATTATTCTTTAAAAAGCTACAGTATACAAAAGATTAACGAACAGGGACAGTGCCCTATTAGGACACTGTTCCATAAGGTTAGAAATGAGTGTCTTTGCCAGCTTCAGGTTTTTGCTTTAATTACAGAAAAGCAACTTTAACAGAATTAACTTAGTCCTTCCATAAACATTGATTCCTTCCACACGCCTTCTCTGTCCTGGTGCCAACTCTGTTGGTGTTTTGGAGATTTTCATTTCTATACTTCAGAGAGGGTAACAACCAACAAAGGCATAAAATAAATCAAGGCATCTGTGACAAATATGGATAAGTTTCTCAGTGGGCAGGAAGGGAAACAAACCAAGAATTAGCTGAAGACTTTGCTTGTTTGGCAAGAATAATTATTGCTCATTCTACAAGCTGTAATGAAAATATATCTTGGCTTAACAGGTGAAAAAAAGAACCAGGCCTTTGACTTGGCCTATATCAGTGTGGAGGATCTGTAACCATTCTGAGGAAATTACCTGAGAAGAGGTCATGTAATCTAAGCTGTTCAACCCAGGTTCTGCCAACCACGTCTGCCAGATGTCCGTCAAGCCTTTGCTTGGAGACCTCCAGTGAAGGGGAACTCACATGTCACGCGGCACGCTGGTCCTCTAGCTGACAGCTTGTACAGTGAGGAAATTCCTTTTGACATCTAACCCGAACCTCTTTCAAGTCGTGAAAGATTTTTGTTTTTTGTTTACCTGAGAGGTAAATACTAATACCATGTTGATTGTCTCCATTCTTATTTCTCTAGGTTTGAAGCTTCCAGGCTTCGTAGGCTGGGACGTACACTTGGTCTTCTGAGAATATTTTATGGGAATTTTCCTGAAGCAACCGTTAGGACAGCTTGCCTTGTGAATATGTAACTTCTGCCATGAAAAACCTAACTTTTGCTCCTTCTCTCTCTCATTCTGGGAGAAAGAGCTGTTTATCCCTGAGCACCCTGTTAAGGACCTTCAGCACCAGAGCTCAAGTTCTGTTATATAGAAGCAAAACTTGGTATCACTGACTACTCCAGTGCAATTCAGGAAGAGAATGTTAATGGATTTGAAGGGCATTATTTTGATACACAAACTTGGGAAATAAAAGTGCCATACAGATTCATTGTCACACATGAAAAAACTAGCTTCGCATCCTTGTTGCTGTTTAGTCGTTAAGTCGTGTCCGACTCTTCGTGACCCCATGAACCATATCGCGCCAGGCCTTCCTGTCCTTCACTGCCTCCCTGAGTTTGCTCAGTTTTGTGGTCATTGCTTCAGTGATGCTCTGTAACCATCTCATCCTCTGCCGTCCTCTTCTCCTTTTGCCTTCAATCTTTCCCAGCATCAGGGTCTTCTCCAAGGAGTCCTCTCTTCGCATTAGGTGACCAAAGTATCTGAGCTTGAGCTTCATTATCGATCCTTCCAATGAGCAATCAGGGTTGATTTCCTTTAAGATTGACTGATTTGACCTCCTAGCAGTCCAGGGGACTCTCAAGAGTCTTCTCCAGCACCACAGTTCAAAGGCATCAATTCTTCGGCGCTCAGCCTTCTTTATGGTCCAGCTCTCACAGCCATACATTACTACTGGAAAAACCGTAGCTTTGACTATGCGGATCTTTGTCGGCAAGGTGACGTCTCTGCTTTTTAATATGCTATCTAGGCTTGCCATGGCTTTCCTCCCAAGGAGCAAGCGTCTTTTAATTTCATGGCTGCAGTCTCCGTCTGCGGTGATCTTGGAGCCCAAATAAATGAAGTCTGTTACTGCTTCCATTTCTACCCCTTCTATTTGCCAGGAATTGATGGGTCCAGATGCCATGATCTTAGTTTTTTTAATGTTGAGTTTCAAGCCAGCTTTCACACTCTCCTCTTTCACCCTCATCAAGAGGCTCTTTAGTTCTTCTTCACTTTCTGCCATTAGGGTGGTATTGTCTGCATATCTGAGGTTGTTGATGATTCTCCATCCTAGTATCATCCAAAATAAATACAGGTCTTTTCTTCACTGGACATTTTCCAGAAGGCGAATCTCACGTTTGGAAAAGTCAATAAATTGCTATCCAATTTCCTTGTTTATTTCATAGGCCACATCTGACAATGCTGCATGTGCAGTCAGCTGATCTGAACTCATCCTTGCCAAGAACTGTGATTAGTGCAAAGGTTAACTGAAGAAAGGGACAGAGAGCACTTTCAGTCAGATCTACTCAAATAAATTAAAGCAAGTAAAGTGGAACAATGGGTGGAGAATCTGAAACGTTGCTTGGAGGAAGACACACCGCTGGGGAAGGCGAGTAGACTGGTCCTGTCCTCCCTCCTGGGACAGTATGTAGACTGGTGCCACTTTGCTCCTCTGGAGTGTTAGAAGAATTTTTTCCCCTGTATGGCACTTTTATTTCCCAAGTTTCAATAAAATGCCAATAAGAAGACTTGAGATGAGACTTCTGATGAATAGCAGATGTATTTTGATCAAGACACAGCTGGGTGACCCCAATCAACACATTAACAAGAGATGTTGATGTAATCACCCCTCACAAAACAAACATCAGAGGCTTTATAGACATTTAAATCTGTAATCAGATAGTACATCCCCTCATACCCATACAAGGGATTTTTGGGATGGTCTGAGCAAGTGAAAGGTGGTTCTTAGGAAGGTAAACTTAACTGTAACTTTTTCTTCTGGTTACCAAGGGAATGGCATACCAGATTCTTCTTATCTTTCTCTAGAATGCAGGGCCCCACAACTGTTGCGAAAAGCTTGGTCCAACAAACAGCTTGTACTCGGCTAATTGCTTCTTCGAAGACAATCAGGCATTCAGCAAAGAGATAAGGGGGGGGGGAAGAAGAAGAAGCCAGTGCTCTTTACAAAGCAAAAGCAAGTTAACCCTTTAGAAATAAAATAGAGTGCACTGTTACAGGTATGGTTATACATTATGTGAAGCATATAGATATATATAAAATATAAAATTGTGTATATATAGAATATAAAATTGTGTATCAAAATAATGCCCTTCACCCCTTAGTTTGTTGCTTGCTCAGGTCAAAACACCAGACACTGTAATTCAGAGTTCAAAAGTTTTATTTAGCACACAAGGCAAAAGCATTTAGCACTGAGTGCAGACGGCCCCTTGCAAGGGGAGCAAAGCCATTTATAGTCAGATGTAAACAACTAGTCCGGGCATGTCTAGTTCTAGAATTTTCAACTTTTACCTTCCTAAATAGGAATAGCCTAATCTCTCACTTTCTAAGTGGCACATTTTATCTCTGTTACTAATTGTCCTTACATTCCTTTCTAATCTATGTATGTGACTCTTGATTCTGTGTAATAGTAAAGCACTAACTTCCCTTCTAAAATGACATTAATCTAGCTTTTTAATAATTACTTTCTTCCCCCTTTGACCCTTAAAAGGACCTTCTTTTAAAGGCTCACCTTCTGTTTATACTTATCATGAATTCTCTGCTTAATTTCCTAAATCTCCATATGTGTAAGCATAGTGAGTTTGCAAAATTAGTGAGTTTGCAAAATAGGTTTGCAAAATTTTACAAAGTTCGAACATACAATAGGCAAATTACCCAGGCATTGAAAGCAACAACATCCCAAAATGCAGATTATTATGGTGAGAAAAACAGTGCCTACTAGGGTTTTTTAACCAGGCAAGATTTAGAAGCCATGAAGTCTTTCCCGCTGTGAGGCAAAGCTCCAGCTGGTATCATCTTTGGCTATGTAATGAAAATCACATGCCATTGGCTGGATCTGATAAGTGTCTTCTAATATGGCACCAGTACTACCTGCATAAGAACTATAAGCACTCAAAAATAAGTAACTAAAATATAAGCAAATACTTCATTTTGAGAAAAATCAGTAAGGTGGGCAAATTGCCAGTATCACCTAAGCAAGTAGGCTAGAGTCCAGTCATCTGTGTCAGAGACCCTTCTGAATACCTGGTACTGCAGGTCCACCTGGGGTGGAATCCAAAACAGCTTCACGTGGGTGTGAATCGTACCGGCTCCTGTGACGGACGGACGCGGAGGGTTCCGCTCGCAGCCGAAGGCCTCTCGATGGGCCTCGGTTCTTGCCTTTCCCTCGATCTACTGCGGAGCTGCCCTCTAACTATGAAGACAAGTTAATTTCTATGTTGTTTGGACTGAAGCTTTAATTTGTAGCATTCTGTGTTCAGGAGGGATCATGACTCCGTGGGCTTAAGTTGAGGGATAGTGGAAGGTAAACATATTTTAGGGAAACGGTATGCTACAAATACAGGTACACGCTGCATAAGGCTATATAACCTGATGCTGCCCTCCAGTGGCTTTTGGGACGCCAAAAGATAGCTATTCAAAAGGGCACTCGGTTTGCATATGAGAAAGCAACTACTCCTACTCTCTTTTTGAGCAGCTGTTTAATTTTTGCTTTCCAAGTGCAGTTGCCAACTTGCACCCCAGCCTATGGGGCAACCCGTCACTGATGCGTGGATGCTGCTTGGATGATGGTGGGCAGGCTGATTTCAGCACTGCAGACTAGTCACCCTCTGAGCTCATTGGAGAAGTCAGTCTGGGAAGAATTCCTGCGCCAAGAGGAAGGAGCGAAGTGTACCAGGTTGAAAACCAGGTCTCTTGCAACAAGGAGAGTCTTGAGTCCCTGCAGACTCCTCTGCTCCTGCAATGGGCTTTCCCATAGCCAGCTGCAGGCATTGATCACTAGGGAGGGGGGCTGCTCCTATAAAGGCCTGCTGCTCTTAGTTCTTTGGCTGAAGGACTTGGAACTTTGCTCTGCTTGGGTGTCCTTGCTGTTGAATGAGGCACTGGATCATGCTGCTTGTGTGCTGTTCTCTCAAGCCAGTTGCTGCAGAGCTGATTCCTGGAGTAGGCAAGAGGGTGGACCCATAAAAAAGAAGGGGAGTTGGAGGAAGGGTTCTTCTCTGCTTAGGCCTCTTGAACAAATGCTTCTCAGGAAGGACTGTCTTGTGCATGGCAATGTCTTATTTAGTTCAACAGCATCTTGAATATTAAGGTTCTCTGAGTGTTTGGGGCAGGTACTTGAAGTATTAGAAATCAGCTGTGTATTTATCCCACCTGTTTTTAGTCCCTGTCCCAAGTCTTAAAGAGGTAGATGCAAGTTTACATCAGTGTAAACTAAAGTCTTCAGTGTATTGTGTTGTTGAAATGTGCTGCCTCCCCCATTAATTAGCAAGTACAGCAACTCCTTGTGAGAAAGCAGAACTGGCTCTCTTAGTCCCTGAGGTGTGCCATTATGAGTGAGGGTCACATCAACTGAGTATGTAGCCTCTGCTGCGGGGTTCACCTTTTGTTCCTTCCGTGGCTCCCTACAGTCCCTCAACTCTTTTGCTGTGGTCCCCCCTCCCAGTACTCGGGGCTGATGCTGAGGGACAAGCTGAGGCCTTGTGCACAGACAGTCATTTGGGAGTTGGGTGGCCTTCTGAATCTAACAGAGTAAATGTGTGGAGCAAATTGTTACCCTAATAGAAACTTTTTAAAAAATGAGCTGTTGCTCTGCTGAGGTCGTTTTCTGCATTGCTTTTGAGAAACTAAGAATAAAATCTGTTTTTATTTTTTTGCAGGGCTAGGAAGGCAGATCTGCTCAGCTGCACCCTCTTGCTCAAAAGAGATAGCATTTGCATGTTCCTGGGATAAAGGAAGAGCAATCCTAGGTCACTGCTGGAAGAAAACCTGGACTTGAGGAATGAAGAATTTGCTGGTTTTATTGTGGCCCGGGGTGTTTTAGAGAGATGGACAGAGCAGGGAATAGAGTAGGGTTTGTTGTCAAAAAGGCCAGCTACCAGTTGCATACTTGTTTGACAACAAGCAGGCAGTTGTTTTAGGCTCCTTAAGGCTTAAGGCTTAAGACTTGGCACCTCTCTCTGTATGGGGGTGTCTTTGCAGGGAGGGAGCTGACTGGCTGCACAGATGGCAGGACAGACTTGTGGCACTCTCTCCCCGCTCTCCGTGGCTAGGAGCTGAGCCACCTGGCCTGGGGGAAAGCACCTTTTCTGGGGTGGCTCCCAGGCTATGGAATGCAAACCCTGTGGAGGTGCGCTTGGTCTCCCCTCTCTGGGTGTCCAGGAACAGGGTAAGAATGCATCACTTAGGTTGGGCTTCCAGTTGATGAATGATTCTCTTATTTAATTTTAAGAGTGACTTCAGTTGCATCACTGTTGCTATAGTTTATATTCTTTTGATTGCTTAAAGGCGCCTTGATCATAGAAGAAACAAAGTTTGGGTAGATGTAAAATAAGTTCTTAAATAAATAGGCCAAGTGGAAGGCTAGTAATAACATAAATGCCATAAACCAAACCTAAAAGCTCACCTTACTGTATCAAACAGAAGACTAGTACTAAACAAAGTAGCTGTAACTTACATTTATAATGTCACTTTAATAATTGTCACCCTTTTACTTTAAACCTCATCAGAGTAGCTATAACAATGTAGCCTTGTAATGCCAGTCCAAATACTTTTGTTTGTTAAATCATCAAGGTGCCTGGCTTGGTAAAAATAATGCAACAGAAAAGCTACGGTGATTTACTGCTGTTAAAATCAAAATTAAATTAAGCATTGGCATAAACTGACAGTTCAAACTTGAGGCAAGAGATGTATGGTTATCCTGTTCTTAAATCCTTGGAAAGTGGGGGAAAAAGAGTGTCTCTCCAATATGGTATGCCATAGTCTGGGACCCATGCAAGAGAAGGCCCTTTTGCATGGGCAGGGGAGTTGAGCTTTTGGCCATGGGGCCAAAAGAGCTATCTAAACAACAACAGAATCAAGGAAATGGGTTTGTGGATGATGGTGGGGTGCTTAGTCAGAGGGGTTGGGGAGGTGAAGGAAGGGTTCTGCTTTGCCAGGATCTTGCCCCTGGAAGGACTGCTCTGGCTGCACCCCTGAAACTGTTTGAGAGGATCAGGAAGACCACCCAATCCATTTCTTCCCTCTGTTATTCTCCTTCCCTTTTGGATACCCTTTTGGTTTCTTTAGGTATTTGGAATGTCAGAAGTTGTCTTGATGTTTGTCCCACCTGATTATTTTTTTTAAAAACCTCGTCCTGGGGCTGAAAGGGGCAGATGTGAATCAAAGCAAACTTGCTGATTTTTCTCTCTGCAGGGTATCGGGTTTGCTGTGAAGCTCCTGGACTAGTAACGAGCTCTGCTGCTGCTCTCTGCCAGGAGCCTACGTTGGTTTGCGCCTCCTGGGAAGAGACCCTCGTGGTTTACCAATCCTGAGTCAGTGTCACCTGGTTAGCACCTCCAAGTGACTGCCTGGTGGCTCTTTTTTAAGCCCTGGGCAGGGTCATTGAGTGGGGCTCAGATGGGAGGAGGCTCCATGTGGGTCCCTTTGGCTCCTGTGTCACTGAGTTTTAGTGAGATGGGTCCATGTTTCTCTCATGGCCCACCTGCCAGCTCCCGTGATGTTGCTGGCTGAACTTGCCCTGAGGCCACATTCACTTGCAGCCCCCAGAGGTGGCATGGAGGAGGAATGCTCTGGCCAGAGACAAATTACATGGCTGTACTAGAAGGTGAGCTGTTGCTCTGTTGTGGTTTTCCTGCCCTGGTTTAGAGAGAGAAACCATAAGTAATACCTGTTTTTATTGTTTTGCAGGTCTAGGAAGGTACTTCTGCTCAGCTGCAGCAGCCCTCCTGCTCAGAAGAAGTTGCATCTGCCTGCTCCTGGGGTAAAGGAAAGGCCATCCTGGATCGATGTTGAAGGGGGATCTGTCCTGATGGCTATTACGAAGGAACGTTGAGAAAGAGAGCTTTGACTTGAGCGCTGGAGAATTTGCTGGTTTGATTGTGGCCTGGGGCGTTTTAGAGAGATGGGTAGAGCGGGGAATAGATTAGGGCCTGGGAGCAAATAAGGAAGTGGCAATGTGGGGGGCTGCAATCTGGCCAAAAGGAGAGTTTGGGCTGGTGATTGACCTTGCCTTTTCAGGCGTTGTGTCCTGACCTGGGAAGTCGAGCTTGGTTGTTTTCTTGCAGACGTTTCATTAGCTGTCTGGTCAGTGTTGGTGGGGGAGTTGTTTTTTCCTTGGTAGTTCTTAGATTAGGCTGTTGTTTACTGCTTGATTGTTTGGTGTCAATCCTGGCGTTAATCCCTGCTTATCTGGGTGATGATTGCTGGTGAGGTGTTCTGGTCTTTTTGTTTCCTTTTTGTCTCTCGAGTAGTGTGTAGATGTTGTTTATCTCTATCTGCCTGTTGATGGCTGCCTTGTCTGAATACCAAGCTTCCAGGAATTCCCTTGCATTTTTGGATTTAGCTTGGTCTAAGATGCTGACGGTTTCCCAGTTGAAACTATGGTTGAGTCTGTCCATGTGTTGTGAGATTAAAGAATTTTCATCATGTCTTCTGACTGCTAGTTGGTGTCCATGGACGCGCTCTGCCAGCCTTCTGCCTGTCTGTCCTACATAATGGCTGTTGCAGTCCTTACGCTGTATGTTGTAGATGACTCCTGTTTTTTCTTCTTGGGGTACTGGGTCTTTTAGTTTACTTAAGATGTTCGGGGGGGGGTGGCGCAGCGGCTTAATGACACTGAAAGTTGCCGGCCAGAAATGGTCGACGCTTCAGCGGTTCGAGTCCAGCCTTCGCATTAGCAGGGTAAGCTCCTGTTTCCTCCCCAGTTCCTGTAAACCCAACAGTTCGAAAACTCACGTGAGTAGATAAATGGGGACTCTCACTCCGGTGGGAGGAAAAATGCTGGCGGCGCCTTGCAAAAAGGAGTCGGGAGCAGTTGCCAGTAAGCGCGAAAAACCACGTGTGCCCGAAAAGGGCGCGAAGCAATGGAAAACCCCGCCTCCTGCGCTCGCCAGCTGGGCTCTGCCCTAGGAAGGAGGCTCTGGCAAACCACTTCCGAAAAACACTTGCCTTGAAAACTGCAAGGACTCGTCCAAGCAGTCACTGCAGAGTTGGTAACGACTGAGCGCAGATTAAAAAAAAAAAAAGATGTTCTGGAGGGCTTTAGTTGGTTTGTGTGCTACAGAGATGCCATGTGGTTGTAATAGTCTGTTGGTTGTTTCTGAGATTTCTGAAGTATGGCAGTGTGATCCTTTTCATAAGTTGTGTTGTGGGGTGAGTGTCAGGCACTTTTTGTTAAAGTTGTGCATGTATCCATTCTGTTGGAAGATGTATAGGTGGTCTGTTTCGTTTTTCTGGTGTTCTGGGTTGCTACAGTGCATTTGTGCTCATCTGAATAATGTTCTTACACAGCTCCTCTTGTGGGAGGTGGGGTTGCTGCTTTGGTAATGGAGTACTTGATTAGTGTGGGTTGTCTTCCAATAAACTTGGATTTTGAATTTACTGTTGTTTCCTCTCCTGATGAGGATATCCAGGAAGGGTAGCGTGTTGTTTCCTTCCTCTCTGGTGAATTTTGTTCCTTTGAAGATGATGTTGATGGTTTTATGTATCTGCTCCAGTTGTTCCGTTTTTATTATGATAAAGGTGTCACCTATATACTGGACCCGTACTTTTGGTTATATGTGTGGAACTGCTATAATTTTTAGATGCTGCATTGCAATCTTTGCTATGAGTCCTGAGAGTGGTGGTCCCGTGGGTGTTCCTCTGATTGGTTGGTATATTTATCCATCAAACTGAAAATAAGTAGTGATGCAGAAGTTGATGAGGTCTATGATTCTGGGTATTTCAGTCTTGGCGTGCTTGGTTAGGTCGGGCGCGTTGTGTAGTTCTGCTGCCATGGATTCTTTCGCTAGTTCTTGGGTCTATGGATGTAAAGAGTGCCATGACATCAAATGAAACCATAATTTCATCTTTGTCTATTTTTAGGGAAGCACTGTAGTGGGGAGTTGATAGAATATTTGCTCCCCTCTGTAAGATGTCCAAGTTTTTTTGTCAGTCTTTCACTATGTTGTAAGTTGGGGTCCCTAGTAATAACAACTATAATTATTAATGATTCTGCAATAATTCCTCTGCATCAAGCTGACTGCTGCCTGAACTTGCTACCAATCTACCCGTCTGACCACCTCAGGTTGCTCCTCCCTTGATTCTGCTGCCCTGTCTTAGTGGGCCCAGTGCCCGATGTTGCTGGTGCTTTGCCTCCTTGACTCTCCATTTGTTGGAGCCCATTGCTTGTCTGGTGTTCCTTGTCCCTGCCCTCCCTCCCTCAGTTTGGTCCCGTTGTCGACATTCTTGCTTCCGCTTGCTGCCAACATACCCATCAGATCCTGCTAGCGTGCTGCCTACCTGCCAGTCCAACCTTGCCAGTGCCTGCCTCCCTTGCTCTTGGCGTGGCCCCTGCAGGGCATTGACTGTCTGACCTTGCCACTAGCTGTCCCTTGGCGGCGCCGTCTGTCTTAACACCTTTCTTCCTTTCTTTGACTCGGCTGCCATTGTTGTTTTTTCTTGTTGCTACCCTACCCGTCTGGTCTTCCCTGCCTCTGCTTTCCCTCTCTGTTTGGTCCTGCGGTCGACATTCTCGCTTTTGCTTGCTGCCAATGTACCTGTCGGATCCTGCCAGCGCACTGCCTACTCGCCGGTCCAACCTTGCCAGCCTCCCTTGTTCTTGGCATGGCCCCTGCAGGGCATTGACTGTCGGACCTTGCTACTTGCTGTGTCCCTTGGCACTGTCTCTTATACCTTTCTTCCCTTCCTTGACTCGGCTGCCACTGTCCTAATGCTGAGTCCCTGAACTTGTCAGAGACTTCTGATTCCACCACCTTCCCAGCGATGCCTTACTTGCACCTTCCCTCCTTGAAAGTGAGACCAGAAATGCACAGATGCATAAGCCTTTTTGGTAGAAGTGGTGTCCAATGGCTGCCATGCTTCTTGAAATTATATGAAGTTTCAAGTTCAAAAGTTCTTGTTTCCACTGATTCTGTGTTTGCAAAGCAATGTACAGGCCAGTTCTGAACCAGTGAAAGTCCTTGGTCTCCCAGTGACACTTGTGTAGAATGAATAGATTGGTGTGTTGTAGCAGAACTGTCTGCTTTTTCAGAACTTCCTGGGTGCGGGTCTAGTGTCAGTTGAAACCCTGCTCTGGGTTGTATTTGGACTTTTTTTGTGCTCAGGGACCTTAGCTGTTTCTTACTGTACATTTGTCATTTTATTGTGTATATTTTTATTTTAATCCTTGTATTGTAAAAAGGCAGCCTAAGCTGCTGAGTCTCGTGGAGTGGGATATAAGCCCTAATAGCTAAAGAAAATAAAAGGTAACTGACCATCGCTTCATATTTTACAGGTCTTCTGATCCCAGAAGACTTGAAGTACTGCCTAATTTGTCTCTGCTGGGTGCCAACTTGGAAACCACCAGTTGGAATCAAGGGGTTGTTATTTCCTAGCCTTGTGTATGGCTGAGAGGAGAAAGCAGAATATTGTATGGGGAAAATGTCTTACCATTTTGTCTTACCAAGAGAGGCGAATATGTGTAGCTCAGGGTTGAACTGTGGAGTCCTTGGGGTTCTCTGAGCTTGGTTCTTTCCTTGCAAACATTTCATTACCCAGCTAGGTAACATCTTCAGAACTAAAATGGGATGGGGTTTGCTCTCTATTTATATGCTGTGGCCTGCTCTGCTGGTGTTGGTGGGGGGTGGGTTGTTTTGCTCCTCTGGTAGTTTTTTGATTAACGTGTGTTTACTGCTTGATTGTATGCCTGGTGGTGACCTTTGCTTATCTGGGTGATGATTGCTGGTGAGGTCTTTTGTCTCTTTTGAATAGTATGTAGATGCTGTTTATCTCTATGTGTCTGTTAATTGCTGCCTTGTCTGAATACCAGGCTTCTAAACATCCTAAGTAAACCAAAAGACCCAGTAGCCCAAGAAATAAACACAGGAGTCATCCACAACGTACAGTGTAAGGACTGTAACAAACACTACATAGGACAGACAGGTAGAAGGCTGGCAGAGCGCGTCCATGAACACCGACTAGCAGTCAGAAGACATGATGAAAACTCTTTACTCTCACAACACATGGATAGACTTAGCCATAATTTTAACTGGGAAACTGTCAGCATTTTAGACCAAGCTAAATCCAAATATGCAAGAGAATTCTTGGAAGCCTGGTATGAAATAACGCATTGTGTGCTAGAAGCCGGGATTGAGAACAACTTAAATCCAGCTAACTTGATTGTTTTTTTGTTTTTTGTTTTGATAGAGTGGCCAATTGGGAATGTAGTATAATTTGTCTTCACTTCAGTGCCACGACAAGGAGCGTCATGAGGTTCTGGTACACGACAGCAAAAGGAGGGCTGCACTCTACTGCAATAAGATGGATATGGAGCTGATAGCACTGCCACATTTGGCACATGCACATCAGCGTGTCTGCATCAAGACAGAAGGAAGCATCGAGTGATGTTTATCCAAATGGCAGCTATATCAAGAAGCACTTTTACACAAAAGCCACTAGTACGTGACCATGACCCTTTGTCAACTGGCTGGACGTAGCTTCAGTTATCCACGCCTAGGTTACAACCCCTCTCGATTAAAACAATGCATCGTACAATTGTCTATTGTTGAAACTGGTAATTGTAACTCATGCAAACTGCAGTGGCTTGGGTGCTGACCAGTGCAAAGTTAGGTGCCGTTTGACAACTTTCCTGAGAGTTTTGCACTGGCTACCCCTGGCCTTCCGGGGAGAAGAGAAGATCCCAGTATTGTCCTCTGAAGGCCTCAATGCCTTGGCATCTGACTCTCTCCAAACTGCCTGCTCCGCTTTGAACGTGCTCAGCCGGACAAGCCCTTTTGAAGGTTCCTCATTGCCAGAAGCGGGACTCCGTGGTACGCTGGAAAGGGCTTTCTCTTGGGTGGCTCCCGGGCTGTGGAAGGTAATCTCTGGGGAGGTGTTCTTTGACACCCCACCCCCCCGCAGTACTTAGGAACATGGTAAAAAAGCCATTTCTGCTAAGGCTGAATTCTTAATTTGTTCCAGTGTTTACTTCTGATTTAAGTGTATGAATGTTTTAGCTTGTGTATTTCTTTGTTTTTTTACTGTTCTAAGAGTGCCTTGATGGTAGAAGAAATAGAAAGGTCAGCTAGACATAAAACATTTTAATAACTAAATGTGTCAGTCTCTAAACTGGCAGTGAACATAAAATCTAACCCTAATAACTCTAATACTAACCATTAAATTAAACATAAACCTCACTAAATAGTAAATGTAGCTATAAACTCCCTTAATGCCAACCAAAATAACAATTTCTATTTATTCAATCATCAAGGCAGCTTAAATTGGTACAGAAACAATGGCAAATTCTAAGCTAAGGTGCTGCTGCTGCTAATATCAAGCTCAAATTAAATCTGGTAATTATGAATTAAAAGCTTGGCAGAGGGAAAAGTAGTTCTAGCATCTTGCTAAATGCTGCAGGAGTGGGAAGAAGAGTGTCTCTAGGGACCACCTTCCACAATCTGGGAGCCCCAGAAGAGAAATCTGTTTCCTCCCTGCTGGAAAGTACTGAGGACTTAAGCTGGAGCATTGGGAGCAAGTGTTGATGGGGCTGCCAGGGACTGTGCCTTTCCGATTGCAGCCCCAGCGAACAGGAGCAGATCATTACCTGTGGGGCTGTTCTAAACATCTGGCCTTTCGTGGGGCCCTGCCCTGGTCAGTGGTGCAGTTGTGGGTGTTGGTGACAGCCATCTTGTCTGCCTTTTGCTGTTGAAGGCTCTGGGCTGCATGCCATTTGGTCTGGCTTCTGCAGCCTCCAGCAAGACTGCTGACATCAGGACCTGGACCAATTGGTCTCACACTCCCCTGTCATCAGGGTCACCAACCAGGAAACTTCTCTAAGCCTGGGTGGTGGTTAAGTGGCCCTCCTCCTCTTCATCCTGCTCACTCAGTGATTGCTTCTCCTGACATGGTCCCTGCGAACCTGGAGGTATCTCCCTTGGCTTCACCACAAGATGGCTTGTTCCACTTCCTCCTCCATTAAAGACCTCTGGATCAAGCTCACCTGTATTAAGGCCAACTGTCAAAGGTTATTTCAGGAGAAATGTCAGCAATGGTGGTGGCATACCCCCTTTTGAGAACAGTGAACTGTTGCTTTGGACCAGTATTATGTTTTTGCACAGTGATCAAGGCACCATGAGGGAGGGGTAAGGGGTGGGCTAGGGTACATAGCGGGCCTGGGGAATGGGCAAGGGTAGGCCTTGGTGCCCGGACTACAGGATTTTCCTTTTTTGGCAGTGAACATTTTGAGCATCTCTTCTTTGCCTTGCTTTTCCTTCTTAATTTGACCTCATGTATGGACTGATTCCTTGCAGTGCTTCTGTTTGATTTTTAGAGTATGACCCCCATTTTAAATTAAAACTAACTTGTTTCCTAACCCTAACCTGCATGTTGCTAAACTAGTGAAGAGCACAATGGTCACCAGTGGTAGTGTCTGGAGCTAAGCCCTCAGGGGGAAATAGTCCTCCTGTGATGGGAGACCCATCCTGATCTTCCTCCTCTTGTTGCTGGCCAGGGAACCTCAATCCTGAGGTCGGTCCCTCTGCACCTCCTAGGCAAGCCAGAAATTCTCCCACAAGCCATGATGAATTCTGGGGCCACTGCCAACTTTATGGACTTACAATTTGCTATAGAACAAGGAATACCCAGCCATGCCATTCAACCCTCAGTGATGGTGGACACTATTAACGGGCAACCTTTACATTCAGGACCAATAGACAAGTCCACACCTAAGCTTTGTGCATGCTTAGGTTAGCACCAAGAACTGTTAGAGGTTATCTAGCATCTGTACCCTGCTTCCCTGTGGTTTTAGGGCTTGAATGGCTTCAAGCCCATGATCCACATACCACCTGGTCTGAAGGCTTCATAATCTCTAATGCTCCTGGTTGTAGAACTCAAGTAAAATCATGGAGGCTGTAGCGGCTAAACTCATCAAGGAATGTTGCCTGGCTTTACCCCCAAGTATGCTGAATACCAAGATGTATTCAGTGAAGAAGCGGATCAACTGCCTCATAGACCCTATGATTGTCCAATTGAGCTTGTTCCAGGAGCAAAGGTTCCAGTTGGGCATTTGTATTCACTTTCAGTACCTGAACTAGCCGCTTTTTAAGATTTCATAGATAAAAACTTGAAGAGAGTTTTTGTCCATTTATGTCTCCAGCTGTCACTGCAGTGTTGTTTGTAAAAAAAAAAAAAAAAAGAAATCAGGAGATCTCCCAACTCTACAATGCCAAGCCTGCAACCGGATCATTATAAAGCACTGCAACTGATTGGTTCAAAATAGGGAAAGGAGTACGACAAGGCTGTATACTGTCACCCTGCTTATTTAACTTATATGCAGAGTACCTCATGAGAAATGCCAGGCTGGAAGAATCACAAGCCGGAATTAAGATTGCAGAGAGAAACAACCTCAGATATGCAGACGATACCACCCTAATGGCAGAAAGTGAAGAACTAAAGAGTCTCTTGATGAAGGTGAAAGAGGAGAGTGCAAAAAGTGGCTTGAAACTCAACATTAAAAAAAAAATAAGATCATGGCATCAGGACCCATTAATTTCCTGGCAAATAGAAGGGATAGACATGAAAGCAGTAACAGACTTCATTTATTTGGGCGGCAAGATCACCGCAGATGGAGACTGCAGCCATGAAATTAAAAGACGCTCCTTAGGAGGAAAGCAATGGCAAACCTAGATAGCATATTAAAAAGCAGAGACATCACCTTGCTGACAAAGATCCACATAATCAAAGCTATGGTTTTTCCAGTAGTAATGTATGGCTGTGAGAGCTGGACCATAAAGAAGGCTGAGCGCCGAAGAATTGATACGTTTGAACTGTGGTGCTGGAGAAGACTCTTTAAGAGTCCCCTGGACTGCTAGGAGGTCAAACCAGTCAATCTTAAAGGAAATCAACCCTGACTGCTCATTGGAAGGATTGATGATGAAGCTCAAGCTCAGATACTTTGGTCACCTAATGCGAAGAGAGGACTCCTTGGAAAAGACCCTGATGCTGGGAAGGATTGAAGGCAAAAGGAGAAGGGGACAGCAGAGGATGAGATGGTTAGATAGCATCACTGAAGCAACAAGCATGAAACTCAGCAAACTCAGGGAGACAGTGAAGGACAGGAAGGCCTGGCGCGATATGGTTCATGGGGTCACGAAGAGTCGGACACGACTTAACGACTGAACAACCACCACCTCTTATCGGAACTTTTAGAATGTCTTCATACAGCCAAGATATTCACCAAGTTGGACTTGTGGGGTGCTTATAACTTAGTACAAATTCATAAAGGAGATGAATGAAAGATTCAGTCTGGACATTTGAACTCAAATATGGATATTTTGAGTACAGAGCCATGCCCTTTGGCTTATCTAGTGTTCCTGGGGTCTTTCAACATCTTATGAATGACATTTTTCAAGACCTTTAGAATAAATGTGTCATAATTTATCTTGATATTCTTGTATATTCAGGCTCTCCTGCTGAGCACTCCCAATGTGTTTGTGTGGTGCAACAATGACTTTGGCCACATCAGTTATTTGCCAAGTTGGAAAAGTGTGAGTTCAATAAAACCGCAATTGACTTTCTGGATCATCATATTTCCTCAGTTGGCATCTCTACATACCCAAATAAGGTGGAGGCAGTTCTTCCTTGGCAAGCTCCATGAAGGGTCAAGGATGTGCAACAGTTCCTGAGATTTGCAAGCTATTATTGAACTTTAACTCCATACTTTGCTACTCTCTCTCTCCCTTAAAAGTTGTGTCAGAAGTACAAAGTAACATTTAATTGGGACCAAAAGGCACAAACCTTTGAAGCTATAAAGTCTGCCTTTGTCTCCAAACCAATCCTATGCCACCCAGATCCTTTGAGAACTTTTATAGTACAGACAGATCATCAGATGTTGCAACTGGAGCTGTCCTTCAGGCTGATCCCATTCCATCAGTACTCTTCCCTTGTGCATACTTTTCCTTTGTGTGTATTAGATCTTGCTGAATACAACTATACTATTAGGAATAATCAGCTTTTAGCCATCAAAGTCACTTTTGAAACATGGTGGTGTCATCTTGAGCCTGGCATACTGTAGAAGTGTAAACTGACCATCGGAAGTTGGAGTATCTGCAAACCACTTAACTCAAAAGATAACAGATTTGATGGTCCCTGTTTTTTTCCTGGTTTGGTTTCCAAGTGATTTACATTCCAAGTCGTCATAATAAGCGAGCTGATGCTTTCTGATCAATATGATCAAGCTGCTTATGTTGCTCTCCTTCAAAGTCCTTTAAACTCCTTGGAGAAGTTTGCAGCTGTTACAGTATCAGAGGATTGGTTAAAGGACTTTCAAGAACAATGGAGTAAGAATCATTATGCTCAAGACTGTATACAAGAAGTTCAAAATTTGCCCCAGAACCAACTGAGCAATTGGTCATTTGATCAGGGCCAATTGTTTTTCCAGGGGCTCTACTATGTTCCTGCTGGACCCTTTGCCATAATACTCCAGCTGCTGGCTGTTTTGGACAATATAAAAATCTACAACTTGTGTTGAGAGACTTTTGGTGGCCACGGGTTCATGATGGTGTCAACTGTTACATGGTTTCCTGTTTTGTTTGCCTTCGAGCCAAACATGCTCCTGGTCTCAGGTGAATTATTACCCTTGCCTGTGCCAAATTGACCATGGGGAACAGTAACTTTGGATTTCATTACTGATTTTACCTCGATCAGGTGGTGCCACCACTATTGTAGTTATTGTTGATACACTCACTAAAATGGCACACTTCATCCCTTGCACTGGTTTGCCAACTGCCAAAGGTACTGCACAACTGTTTATCTAAACTATCTTCAGATTACATTGGCTGTCTGATCACAGTTTCAGAGTGAGGCCCTCAGTTTACTGCTAAGTTAGCAGGTGTACAAATTCACCTGTCTTCTGTGCACCACCCTCAGTCTGATGGACAGACAGAATGTTTGAATGGCATCCTAGAGCAATGTTTATATTTTATAAATTTCCAACAGGATAATTGGGTGGAGCTTTTACCAACTGCAGAATTTGCATGTAACAATGCCCATCAGACTATAATTCAGATGTTTCCTTTCTTGGCCAACTATGGTGTCCATCCTCGGTTTCTTCCATTCCCGCAAACGTCACTTCCAGCAATGAAGAACTTTTGTCAGGAATTAGTGGCAATTCATCAAGTCTTGCAAGATTGACTTAAAACAGCAAAGAATTTGCAGGCAGGCATTGGCATCCTGGGCCCAATTTAAAAGTGGGAGATAAAGTTTTGATTTCTACTCAATATTTAACTATGCCATGTCAATGTAAAACATTAGATCATAAGTTTATTGGCCCCTTCCCCATTGAAGCTGTCCTTAACCCAATTGCCTGCCTTGATCAAAATGCATCCTGTATTTCACTGTTCTTTCTGGTTCCTGATGCTCTGGCAAGCTCTCTTCTTCCATTCCACCTCTGCCTCCCATTTCAGTTGATGGTGAGCCTGAATATGAAGTTGCCTACAGCCTGAACTCTTGGTTATGCCAAGGTTGCCTCCAGTACCTTATTAATTCAAAATGCTATGGAGCTGAGCAACATTTGTGGGAGGTTGCATGTAAATGCCTCATGTTTAATCCAACATTTCCATTAATGATATCCAAAGAAACTTCACCATGGAGGGGAGCCCTTATGGGGGGAATAGTGTCATGAGCCACGATTCAGTCTGACTCTGACTCTGAATCTAATGATGATGCTCCAGCTGAGCCTGGGTCTGCTACAGTGAAACAGAACAGGAGGGGAGGGTGCCTCAAACCAACTGGGGGGGGGATCAGAGTCAGTTGAGATTGCCCCTGGCTCCCCTGCTCACACAGAGGGTTAGGGGTTTGCTTTAGGGTTAAGGCATATTTTGGTTTTTTAAGAAGTATATTTTTATTAAAGAGCATGAAACTCAGCAAACTCAGGGAGGCAGTGAAGGACAGGAAGGCCTGGTGCGATATGGTTCATGTGGTCACGAAGAGTCGGACACGACTTAACGACTGAACAAAATTTTTTATTAAAAGGTATTCCTTCTACAGAAGCCCCTAATGTTGGCCACAAATGAGCAACTCAAAAAAAAAAAAAATGCAGAACAGAAAACGTTACTTAACATGCTTGAAGCATCTATTGAAGTGAAATAAAATAAAGCTCAAATGTTCAGGGGTAGGGGTTAGGAAATGACACAATTTTTTTTTGTTTAAAATGTCCTTCTACACAGTCCACTGGCATCCTCCTAAAACTGGGTAGCTGGGCTCATAAAAAGAACTGGAGAAACCAAAATATCTTCAAATTGGAGAAGACAACACCGGGCCTCCTGCAAACCCCATTGTCCAGCGCCAATGCCCGCATATACAATCCGTGTGCCTGTAAGATTGTGTTCATCACCAAATAAAGACTCGGAGAGAGGTAGGCTCATACAAAAGCAATTTACTCAGGTGTAATGCAGGTGGTTACAGGCAAAGCCAGGGTTGGCTTGGGACAGGTTACATAGTTTATAGTCTCCCTGTTTCCCGTGCTTAGCAAGTCCCACCTGCTGACCACCCCTGCCTGCCTTTGCCCATTCTTGCCTCGCCCCTTGCCCCCAGCTCTCCCCCTCGATCCGATGGCAGGTTCAGCCAGGGTCCATTGTTTTTGGCTGTCTTGCTTTCAAGGCAGGTCCTGTGAGGCTGGCTCACGATTGCGCTTGATGGGCGGTTGAGCACGGCTTGAGCTGCGGAGCTCTTTGTTGCTGTTGTCGGCTGCTGGCCTGCGGCGGCTGGGGGAAGTCCTTGTTACAAGGTCATTGAATCCTGCGGGCTGATTGCTCGCAGTTAGCGCTTCCTCTTGCGATCGCCTGCGCCTGGGGCAAGGAAGCTGATGAGGCGGGTTTAAACTCAGCTAGGCAGAAATGGCTAGCTTGAATGGCGTGTGCTGAGCCAGGCTGAACCTGACAGTGCCGACATGCCACAGGGAAAAGAGTCCTAAGGCCGTGTCAGCGAGGAGCTCTATATGATTGGGGCTGGCGCCTGCTGCTGCCATGGCCACAGCCGCCACCAGCACTCCTCTGGCATCCGCCCCTGTTCTGCCTCCTGGAGCTATGCTGCCTAGTCCGTGATCCTCTCTGCTTCCCGGTCCAGCTAGTCCTCTGGGAGTGTCCGCCACCGGCAGGCCAGCGAAGTGGGCAGCCATGGCTGCTGGCATGATGTCCTGCTGGCTGGCAAAGAGGGCCTAGTAGAAATGCCCCATCACCCACAACATTTCCTCCGCGGACGTCTCCAGCTCATCCTTGAGTCAGTTGTGCAGACCGTCGAATGCTGGCCCACCCAGGCACACGCCGCTGCCCTCCACCCCACAGCCACCCTTGGTGCTGGTGCCACTGTCCCACTCTCCCCTGGGCTGATGGAAGCCTGTGCCTCATAGTCCCAGAGCTGGCGCCAGCGAGCACGCTCATGAAACTCATGAAATTCAGCAATCTCAGCCTGTGCTGCCTTGCAGTCCACCAGTAGACTGTTACAGATGCGTGTGTGGCACCCCACGAAGGCACCTACCAGGGCAGCATAGTGGTGGAACTCCCTGTCCCAAGCCTGGCGTCTCCAGGCCAGGCAGAAGCCGCAGATGTCCCACTTCGCATGCTCCCACCGCTCCAGGAGCCTGGAGGCCCTGTAGACATCCAGCATCACACGGTTCTCCAGCAGGCGGACAGGCGCAGCGCAGAGGGCCGCGTCGCCATCCAGGGTGGCAGGATGGAGCCGCCAGAGCGTTCCACTGCATGTGGGGAAGGGAGCCCACCTTGGTCGCTACCGAGACCACCCTGTGGACTGACCATGGTGTGATGGAGACCACCCACGAGCGCATGGGACAGGCCTGTGACACCCACACGCGGTCCAGGTGGCTTGCTGTGCCCGCGAGATAGGTGAGAAGAGGCAAGATGATTCCCAGGCCTGCCACCCTCCCCCCCCCCCACAGGGCCCTGCTTGGAGCCCGAGGCCACTGGCAGAAAAAACAGCAGGCTGTTAGGGATCTCCAGAACTGCATTCCCCGGGCCCCTTGCTTGGCGGATTGATTCAAGTATGTGCTGCTTCTGTGACAGCACAGAAGGCCCTTGCACATGAGGCACAGGGGGGACAGGATTGCGGGAAGGGGGCCCCGCAGAGCAGGAAGGGACCAGGCCAGAGGAGCAGGGGAGGGCTGAAGAACAGTGAGGGGAAGGGGAGGAAGAGGAAGAGTGGGATGGAAGGTGACTGACCCCCAAAGTGGCCGCAGGAGGGCCGGGGGGGCAACAAAATGATCTGCCGCCAGTCTGACAGACAGGCCCTGTTGTTAAAGTTGCTGACTACCAGTACCTTCTGCCATGTGGCGCACAGTGGCTGCAAGTGAGCTCACAGGGTATTCTGGGCGCGGGCTGAGGAGGCTGGTGCATAGACCCTGAGAAGGCAGAATGCACAAGCTCACTCTCGAGGCCAGCGCCCCCTGCCTGACACCACACACACCCCAGTGTGAAGTCCAGCAGGGCCAACTGGCCCAGCTCCAGCTCCAGCTCCAGCTCCAGCTCCAGCTCCAGCTCCAGCTCCACTTCCACCTCGACGTAATGGTCTGGATGGAGGCTGAGGTGCGCCCGGCAGAGCACCCCAAGCCCTGCCTGGGTCTCTCCCCCAAAACTTCAGAATGAGGGCCCCGCCTGCCACAGGCACTGTGCTGCCACCCAGTGCCTCTCAGAGATGAAGCCAGTCTCTTGAAGCACTGCAAGATCCAATGGCAGGGACCGGAGTGCCTCCAGGATCTCTGCCCAGTAATCTGGCTGCCGAAGCCCACCCATGTTCCAGCTACAGAGGTGGAAAAAGGGGGGAGAGGAGCTAGCCATCGCAGTCAGAAGTGTAGCAAAAACCAAATGCGCAGTCATTGCAACCACATCTCCCTAACCCTGCAGAGCTGGGAAGAGGAGCCCCTGGTCTGCGGCACAGGCCGCTGAGGAGAAAGAGCATCCGTGGGTGCAGGGGGAGGGAGGGAAGGTGAGGAAGAGGGAGGAGGAGGAGGTATAACCCTAACCTTAACCCAGGTATTCGCCCTTCTCCAGAGGCACCCCTCTGCCCCCTGAAGTGGTCACGAGGGGAACTGGCGCCTCAAAGTCCACCGCTGCCCAATGGTTGTGGATGTACTGAAAAACTTGGCCAAGACTGCCCTCGTCCATCCACCTGGGCCACACTGCAGGGCCCTTCGGCCAGTGGGAGATGAGCAAGCGCTTGACCAGGGCCAAGGTGAGCAAACGTGCCCTGGCCCCCTGTGCTGCTGCCACCTCACTTGAGGGAAGGTCATTCACAAGGACTGTCAACACGGAATCCGCCTCCTGCTCAAGCAAGTCCCAAAACTTCTTAAGGTGTACTTATCAAGTCACGCCACCGACACCTCGGGGAAAGGAAGGTGGTAAACGAAGCAGCCTCACAACTTCACCGGGTGAATGATGCCCCTCCCTGGCGAGTCCACGAAGACAGTCTGTATGTCTGCTAAAGGGGTTTCAAGCTCCTGGAGCCGTGCGGCCCGAATGGTCGACTCCCGTGAGCCCACACCATGCGAGTCTGAGCCATCAGCTGGCCCCATCCCTGGCAAGGCACTCCCTCGCCGCCCAGCTGCCCTGCCCTGGGACAGGGAGCAGCTGTGTAGCAGGGACTGGTCACGGACCTCCCCTGCACTGGCACCCCCCTTGCTGAGGCAATGTGGGAAGCTCCCCACCCGCATCACTGGCACCCTCCAGCTGCTGGTCCGTGTAACCCCCCTGCTGTCGTAGAATGTGGGCACGGTGCCTCAGCCCCACCACCATATCGTCCAAGGGGGCTGTGAAGCCCTCCATGGAAAGAAGGGAAGAGGCATCCCCCACCTGCTCGGCTAAGGGAACCATCCTCTCCGGATGACCAAGCCACTCCCGATGGACTGCCTGAAGCACCCGGGTCAGGTTTTTCTCGTCAAGCCAGAGGGGCCACCGGATGGAAGCACGGGGACAACAAGACACCAACAGCCGGTCCACCGCCTGCAGTTTCAATGAACAGGCCACCGAGGTGATCTCCCAGCTCACCACACCCTTGATCCTGATCCCCTCCATGAGCACCTGAAGGAGGATGTTTGCCGCAGACTCCAACGCCTCCAGGATCCTCGCTTGACCGTACCTGGAGAGGTTGACTGTGGGCACGTCCAGTAGGCAGATGTGCGCTGCCAGGGAGCCCCAGAACTTGAGGAGGTGGTGCTTCCCCTGCACCTCTCCCGCCAGCAAGTACTCCCCGAGGGAGGAGAGCAGCCTATCACACTCTGCCAGCCATTCCCGCCAAATCCACTGTTCCCGCGAGGCTGGACTGTGCACATCCGGCATGTTGCCTGCCCGTGAAAGAGCCAGGGTGCCTAGTGAGGAGACCATCAACTCCTGCGAACCACTCCACTCGCACAAAGGGGAGCAGTTTTGGAACCCCTCCCATGAGCCCCTGTGGCCGGGCTGGAGCTGGGGCACCCCCTGCCGAACCCCCGTGAGAGGTGCCCGCCGTGGAAGGCTCTGGGTGCTCCTGGGAGAGCAACTCCAAGCTCCCTGCATCCTGGAAGTAACTCTCATCCTCCTCCCTCCAAAGAACCCCCACCTCTATGGGCTTCCTGAGTCTCCACACCTGGGGTCCCAGCCCCAATACTAGCGCCGGGTGTATCAAGCAGTGGGTACACCCGGAGTCTAGTAGCACCTGCAGTTGTGCCTCAGCCCTTGACCTCACTCCAAGGATATGTACCCTCACCTGCATGGGAGGGCAGTCCTCGTCCACCATTGGGTCTTCGCATCTTGGCCTTTGCCCACACTGGGATGTCATTCAGTGCGGGCGCCGCTCGTTTCCTGCCGGTGTGGCATCTTCTGATGATACTGTCTTGGACGTGGACCAGCCGGCACCGCTCCGCTGCAGCTGCCCCCACTCCTTTCTGTGGCTGGTCTGGGATGCATTGACTGGGGGGTTTCGGGGTCCCGGCCTCAGCTTGTGGTGAGGCCCCATCCTGCTCGGATGGGGATTGCACCACTCGATGGCCCTGTTCTCCGCATTGGTTACAGGCCTACCTTCTTCTGAGCCTCCCGATCTCCTGTACACTGTCGCCAGCTGTTCTGCCTCTCCTCTGTGGCCACCCCACTCGGCTCGCCCTTGGCCGCTTTTTGGTGCCTCGCCCGTCGTTTCACTCACTGCCACGCAGTTTCTGCCGTCCTTGCTAACCAGATCCACTCCTTCAGTGTTGTTGGGTTGTCCCGCCCGAGTGCCCACTCTAGGATCTCTGGGTTGAGCCCGTTCTGGAAATAGTCTATTTTTAGGGACTCTGGCCAGTCAGTCAGCTTTTCGGTCAGGCATCGAAACTCCAGGGCATATACGGCCACTGATCTCTCTCTCTGCCTCAACCGTCGGATGTTGTCTCTGGCCTGTCTTGTACTCAGGGTGTCTTCGAAGCGGTCCCGGAGCGCCTGCATGAACTCCGGGAAGTTTTCGAGCTCCACTGCGTTGGCGGCGTATAGCCGCATGACCCATCCCTCACCATCGTTGGAGAAAAGGTGGCCACTCTGCTTCATAAAGTTCCTCACTTGTGTGAGGAAACAGGGTAGTTGCTCGGGATCCCCCAAGAACTTGCTGGTGATGCCTTGGAGCCGAAGCACGTCCGCTGCTCATCGGTCCCCAGATGCCTCCGCCACGCTGTGCGTCCTCAGGGCCGGCTGGGGCGCCAGGCCGGGGCTGGCCTCTCCCACCTCTTCCACTGCCTGCGGTTCTGCTGTCGGAGCCTCAGGTCCACGAAGGATGGCCTGTAGCATTGCCTGGATGGCCCCCGGTTGCTGCTGGAAGTTGGCTTCCAGTCGGGTCACGCACTCCTCCAGTTCCAGGCTTTTGGATCCCGAGCCATGGCTCATCATGACTCCCCATCCTGCTGCCCCGTCCGGTCCCAAGCCAATGCCAAACGAGCACCTGGTGTCCTCTGGCGCCCTCTCAGCCGTGGCCCTGTGCCCCTCGCTCTGGGCCGGTCCTGCCATCGCGCCTTCGAACTTGGGCTCCCCCTCGTATTGCTGACTCACGCCTTCGTCACTGGCTATCTCGGTTAGGATCGACCTGATTGGAGTTCTCGGCTGTCCTGCGGATAGATTGCGAGCGCTCCTTGGTAATACCAGGTAGCATTCAAAGGTGAACCGTTCAGGATCCAGAGCCAGTGCCCGAGGACTGTCAAGATCCTTCCAAACCAGAACTTGGCGATGCTGCCGGTCCAACTTTGACACCTCAATACGATTTGTTCCTGTGTCCCCCCAATAGAGGTTCTTCCCTAACCAATCCACAGCCATGCCTTCTGGATAATCTAACCCAAACTCAACCACGTGTTCCAGAGCACTTCTGTTCATGAATGTTCTACTGATGGTCATCAATGAGATGTCTGTCCAATATATACGATTGTCAGTCACATCAAAATCCAGGGCAGAGGCTTCTTTGATTCCTGTCAGTGGGATAGCAATGTTGTTATTCGTTTCCAGAGAGATTCGCCTGATATCTACTCGATGGGAAAACAGCAGGAAGGCTTCTGGGACAATGTAGGTCTTCATGTCACTCAGGAGCTCCAGGCCTATGGGGCAGGCACAGCGCAGTCCTTGAGGCCTATACAAGCAGAGGTGGCTGCAACCCCCATTGGATTCTGCACAAGGATTTGTACCAATAATCTGGTGGACGTTTGTAGCCTTGAGGCCCATAAGATCAGGCAGCTGGTTAATTATGGTCTCCCTTTCTGCTGTCCGCTTATGAACCCACTCAATGCTTCGCCTTTGCCAGTCTGCTCAATAAATATAGTCTCCCAGCAGGGTGAAACCAAAGATGTGAGGTCGGGGGCTGAGGCACAACTGCAGGCGCTACTAGACTCCGGGTGCACCCACTACTTGATACACCCGGCGCTAGTATCAGGGCTGGGACTCCAGGTGCGGAGACTCAGGGAGCCCATAGCCTTCAGCCAGCTGGACGGCTCACTTGCGGGGGGGATCGGTTCAGTGTAGTATGATTGGGGACCATCGAGAGGAACTGTGGTTTGTGGTGGTCCCAATCGCTGACTCTGCGTTGGTGCTCGGACTGGTGTGGCTGAGACGGCGGAACCCTCTCGTCGACTGGGCATCAGAGGCGCTGTGGTTCGGAGATGCGGAGGAGTGGGAGCAAGAGAACTGGAAGCGACAGCGGGCAGCGATGAGGAGGGAAGCAGTCTCGGAGCAGAAGTCGGTAGAGGAGGAGCAGGCAATGCGGAGAGGCAAGCGAACCATGGTGGGAATAAAAGTAGTGGCAGCGGTGGTTCCGGGGATCCCCAAGACGGTGGCAGTATCGGGGCTGAGGGGTCCCAATGCAGCAGTTACCCAGACAGCGGTGGCCGGCTCTGCGACGGGGGAAGCGGCAGAGCTGGTGAGCGTTGGGAGCATTCCCCACCAGTACTGAGACTTGACAGTGGCGTTCGATGAGGAGGAGTTGGATCAACGGTGCCCTAACGTGGGCCTTGTTCATCCACTCGCTGTATGCTTTTGGAACTCTTGCCAAAAGCACGCGATGAAGTTCCTGCCCTGATCACTGACAACTCGTCGGGGCGCGCCGTGCAAGCGGTAGATGTGTTACACAAACATCCGCACCAGCCACTCTGCCGTGGGGACTTGCCAATAGGCTACGAAATGCGCTTATATAGAAAACAAGTCTGTCATGACCCAAATACCTGTTTTCCCTTTGCTCTCAGGTAGCTCCACAATAAAATCCATGGCAATTTCCTGCCATGGACCGTCTGGCGTCGCAACTGGCTGGAGTAGACCCCAGGGCTCCTCTTTGGTTCCCTTTGCCATTGCACAGATCGGGCAGCCTCCTGTGTATGCTTCTACGTTCTTACGGAGAGTTGACCACCAAAACTGCCGCCGGATCAGATGGAGGGTCTTCATAAACCCGTAATGTCCCGTGTTATTATTGTGGGCTCTCTCCATCACCTCCCTCCGGCAACCTTCAGGTACACCACAAACCCTCCTGGCCCGTTAACAAGTTTTGGTTCACCGCCAACCAAGGGTCTTGCTCACTGGCTTCTAGGAAAGTCTGTTTGAGTCCCGGCTCTGTGTCACTTGCCTTTTTCTTTGTTTGGCTACGGGTTACTGCTTTTGCGGCCAGCCGGTTCGCGGGGATGATCGAATCCACGACCTCCTCCCATTGGCTGGCATGCTGAGGCATTTGAGACAGTCCATCCATTAAAAAGTTCCTTTTCCCTGGGATGTGTTTGAGGTTGAAATCAAACCACCCAAAGTATTGGGACTAGTGTGCCTGCTTGGGCGAAAGCTTCTGTGGGGTCTTCAGTGCCTCGAGGTTCTTGTGGTCGGTCCACACCTTGAACGGTTGGCTCGCTCCCTCCAGCAGATGCCTCCAGGTGGATAGGGCCCACTTGATCTCAGACACCCCTTTTTCCCACACCATCCACCTGTCGTGCAGAGTGATGATCACAAACACTCTTGTTGGTGCAGAGCGCAGCAAAAACTCCAAGAAAATATTATCCATGAAAGCAAACACAATGCAATGTCCATTTCTTGTTTCCCAAAGAAATCCAGTCAAGAAATATATACTAACTGGTGTTTATTGATAAAAATGCAAAATTCCATAAAATGCAAATATCATACAAAATATAAAGAAAAACACATGTTCTCATTATATTGTAGCATCCAAGACTTATTAGCAACACAAGCTTAACAAAATCTCTAGCTACAAACTCTTAGAGAAGAGGTACACTACTTGGTAATATGTTACAACTACGTAGCCCATAAAACCTACATAGTGGCTAACACTAAAACAACTAACAACTACTCAGAGAGGCTGAACATTTTCCTCTCCTTGTATTATAGTTTTATGCCACCCCCACTGGGTAACTAGCATACGCATGCCAATAGGTGGCAGTAAATAGCACAATACACAACACACAATAACAGGTGTTTTTCACATGATCTCTATAGCCAAAATATTACTTGTTATTGTTGTAAAGATAACGGGATGAATCCTTTCCCATGAGAAAGAAAATCCTGACACCACCGTCTCTCTGTTTTGGTGAACTTCTGGGAGGTGTAGGCGCATGGGTGGAGGGCTCCCTCGGGTCTGGGTTGTAACAGGACTGCTTCCATCACCACGTCGGAAGTGTCCACCTGAATTACGAACCTCCGGGTCAGGGTGGCGCAGGATGGGCTTGGCGGTGAACCTGCGCTTCAGGTCCCCAAACGCCTCTTAACACTCCGGGGTCCATGCGAGAGGCATGCTGGATTTGGGGTTTTTTCTGCTGCCTCAAGTCTTAAGCAGGTCTGTTAACGGTAGGGCGACCTGGGCGAAGTTCGGAATGAACTGTTGGTAGAAGTTAGCAAACCCCAAGAAACTTTGGAGTTGCTTCCGGGTCTGCGGTGCTTCCCACCCCAGCACATCCTTCACTTTTGCCGGGTCCATCTCGATGCCCCAGCTAGATATTTGATAGCCAAGATAGTCTAATTGCTCTCGATGGAATTTGCACTTTGAGAGCTTGGTGTACAGCTGTGATTTTAGTCTCTGGAGCACGGTGCACACTAATTTCATGTGCTCGGTCAGGGTCTTGGAGTATATCAGGATGTTGTCCAGGTAGACCAGTACACCCCGGTAGAGAAAGTCATGTAGCACTTCATTTATTAATTGCATGAACACCCCCGGGGCTCCTTTTAACCCAAACGGCATCATGCGGAATTGGAAACTTCTAAGTGGATAATTGAAAGCCATTTTCCATTCATCTCCTGTGCGGATCCGGACCCTGAAGTACGCCTCTTGCAAGTCCAGTTTTGTGAATATCCTCCCCTTGGACAGGTGGGATAATCAGTCCATTAAGGGGAGAGGGTAGCTATATTCGGTACTTATGGCATTCAGCCCCTGGTAGTCCATGCACATTTGGAGCAAGCTGTCCTTCTTTTCCCGGAACAATACCAGGGCTGCCAGTGGGGACTTTGTGGGTTGGATGAATCCCTGCTCTAAGTTCTTGTCCACAAACTCCCAGAGGGCACCCATTTCCTTCCCTGACAGGGAGTACATCTTCAGTTTGGGTAACTTGGCCCCCGGCTCTAGCTCTATGGTGCAGTCACTGGGTCTGTGAGGTGGGAGTTGATCTGACTCCTCCTCACCAAATGCTGCTGTCAAGTCTTGGTACTGGTGGGGAATGCACCTTGTAAGATATGCCCCGTTCAACAAGAGAAACTCCCGTGACACGTGTGGTTCACAAAAGAGGTTTACTCAAGCGTAATGTAACAGTTACAAACAAAGCCAGGACTGGCTTGGCACATTTACATTGCTCATTTATACTTCTCCCCTTCCCGCGTTTTCACCCCGCGATCGCGTTACCGCTGCGGATTATCAGCACCCCAATAATCCCCCTTAAGTGTCCAGAATGGCAGGTTCAGCCCGGGTCCCATTGTCCTTGATTGGTTGCCCCCTCCAGTGTGGGTTGGTTCCCTTGGGGCCCTCCAGTTACATGCAAAACCCGAGGCTTCTGGATTGCGCGGTGATCTCACTTCTCTGCCCGTGGCCCCGCTCACTGTTAGCTCGTGCCGCTTATCAGTGTAAACTCAAAGCTTCCACTTTGCGGTTTTCCCATTTGGCTAGGCGCAGGTGGCCCATTAATCAGCCACACTTTCAGTTCCTCTTTTCCTCAGCTAGCAGCCGGTAGCAGAGTTAGCACGGCGCGGCAGCGAGCTTTCCTCGAAGCGCCGTGCCGACTGAACCTGACACACCTGACGCTCGCCAGCTCCACCGCTTCCCCCGTTGCGGAGATGGCCGCCACAGCCGCCATCTGGGTCGCTGCTGCGTTGGGGCCCCTCAGACCTGATACCGCTGCCATCTCGGGGGTCCCTGGAATCGCTGTTGTCGCTGCTGTGGCTACCATTGTGGTTCGCTTGCCTCTCCACATTGACCGCTCCTGCTCCACTGACTTCTTCTCCACGACTGCTTCCCTCCTCCTTGCTGCCCGTCGTTGCTTCCAGTTCTCTTGTTCCCATTCCTTCGTATCTCTGAACTGCAGCGCCTCTGACACCCAGTTGACGAGAGGGTTCTGCCACGCTGGTCCGAGCACCAACGTATAGTCGGCGATCGGGACCATCACGAAGCGCAGTTCCTCTCGATGGTCCCCAATCTTCATTTGGACCAGCTCAGTGTAGTACGGAGCTGCCCCCCCATAAGTGAGCCATCTAGCTGGCTGAAGGCTATGGGCTCCCTGAGACTCTGCACCCGGAGACCCAGCCCCGATACTAGCGCCGGGTGTATCAAGCAGTGGGTGCACCCGGAGTCTAGTAACGCCTGCAATTGTGCCTCAGCCCCCAACCTCATTCCAAGGATATGTACCCTCGCCCGCATAGGAAGGCAGTCATCGTCCGCTATTGGGTCTTCGCATCTCAGCCCCTCTGCGCGCACTGGGAGCATCGTTCAGTGCAAGAGCTGCTTGTTTCCCACCAGCACGGCATCTCAGACATAGACCCACTGGCCTTGCTACTGTCAAGTCCACGATGTCCAACTCTCAGTTCTGAAGCATTGTCATGCAACTAGGCTTGGGTCAGATAAATACTTCTTTATTAAGAGGTACATGTAGCTTGTAAACAGAACATTGCTAAAACTAACGCCTTGGGTAAACCTCCCTCTATTTATCCCCTCTCCCTTTATTGCTTGGTGTAGTGACTCCTCTTCACCTGTTGTTGACCTCTCTCCTTCCTCCCCGAGCTTCTTCTTTGGGCCCCAGCTGCCTGGCCGGCAATCAAGCCAGTCTAAATTGCCCATATATGGTTAAGCTGCTTCCCAACTCCCATTACAACCATTAACAGCCACCCCCCCAAGGTACAAGTGGCAGAAACAAATCAATCCAACTCCCAACGAATGCAATACAATGGAAAACAACAATGTTGATGCAGGTTCTGACATACTGTCTCCCCCCCCCCCCCAAAAAACCCCTCTTCACCACGCTGGCCAGGAGCCCTAGAAATAAGAAAAAAAGGAACTGTTCCATCCACTTGCCTGAAGATTATGGGCGTCTTCAGCCGGTGCACTTTCAAATTTAATCCGGTGACGAGCACGGACTGATCAAACTCCGAGAGCAACCTGAATCAAGCAATGCTGTGAGCCGGGACTGACGAGTCGATCCGGAGCACGGATCACTACCTCATACGTTATGGGACTCACCCGGATGTCCTCGATCGATTTGCTTCAGCTCCCGGATTGCCTCTGCTGTGTGCAAACGGGCACATTGGTCTTCAAACCAGTCCTGTAGGGCAGTGATGAAGCGGTCAAAGTCCGCCAGTTCCGGGGCCTCCGCTTCATTCAAGTCATTCATCCACTCAGCTGCCATGCCTACCAGGAAGCGGGACACATACGGCACCCTCCAGGCATCGCTGGCAAACAGGTGCCCGCACGTGTCCATGCAGATTCTCATCTGGTTCAGGAAGCCGGGGAGTTGGGCAGGGTCTCCGTAGTACTTTTCTACCAGCCCCCATCTTCGCAACAGGTCCCCTTCCACCTGTTGAGGTTGTTGGGCGGCTTGCTCCTGGTCCTCTCCCCCGCCGCGTCCTGCGGGGGTCTGGGCAGGGGCCTGATGAGGGGGAAGGGTCGGTGGTTCCAGCAGAGCCATTGGGGAGGGCTGGTCGATCGGGGCCGGCCCCTGTAGGGGGTTGGGAGGTTGCACGGAAGGTTGCGCCAGAATCCTCAGCTTATCCAATTTCTTCCTCAGTGAGCGCACTTCGCCTTCCAGCTTCCCCACCCGTTGTCCCTCATCCCATGGCGTTGTCACTGTGGTCGCGGTCCCCATGGCCCTCAACCATCGAGGGCAGGCTGGCACCTCAGGGGTGAACCCTCCAGCGTCTTCCCAGATGCTCAGGTCTCTTGGTAGGTCTCAGGGTGGGCCATTCGTCTCGTTGTGGTCTTCTGTCTGGCGCCCGCTAGAGCTTCAGTGAGGGGGATTAGCCATTCCTCCTCTTCTGCTGGCGTCTCTGGTGAACTTTTCTGCAGCTCCTCAGAGGCCATGTTAAGTTGCTGGAAATTCCTCGCAGAGTTTCCTCTTGGGTGACATCCAGTATCAGGGAGTTTTAGCAAACTGTCAAGTCCACGATGTCCAACTCTCAGTTCTGAAGCATTGTCACGCAACTAGGCTTGGGTCAGATAAATACTTCTTTATTAAGAGGTACATGTAGCTTGTAAACAGAACATTGCTAAAACTAACGCCTTGGGTAAACCTCCCTCTATTTATCCCCCCTCCCTTTATTGCTTGGCGTAGTGACTCCTCTTCACCTGTTGTTGACCTCTCTCCTTCCTCCCCGAGCTTCTTCCGGGCTCTTTGGGCCCCAGCTGCCTGGCCGGCAATCAAGCCAGTCTAAATTGCCCATATATGGTTAAGCTGCTTCCCAACTCCCATTACAACCATTAACAGCCACCCCCCCCCCCCAAAGTACAAGTGGCAGAAACAAATCAATCCAACTCCCAACGAATGCAATACAATGGTTGGGTGATGCAGGTTCTGACAGCTACGTTCCGCCGCGGCCACCCCCACTCCTTTCTGTGGCCGGTCTGGGATGCGCTGACTGGGGGTTTTTGGGGTTCCGGTCTCCGCCCGTGGTGGGGCCCCGTCCTGCTTGGATGGGCACTGCACCGCTCGATGGCCCTTTCCGACGCATCAGTAACAGAGGCCTGCCTTCCTCTGAGCCTTCCGATCTCCTGCACTCTGTCGCCAGCTATGCCACCTTTCCTCTGCGACCACCCCACTTGGCTTGCCCTTGGCCACTTTTTGGTGCCTCACCCGTCTTTTCACTTGCTGCCATGCAGCTTCTGCCATCCTGGCCAACCATACCCACTCTTTTAGTGTCGCCGGGTCATCCTGCCCGAGTGCCCGCTCTAGGATTTCTGAGTTGAGTCCGTTCTGGAAGTAGTCTATTTTTAAGGACTCTGGCCAGTTGGTTAGTTTTTTGGTCAAACACCGAAACTCCAGGGCATATTTGGCCACCAATCTCTCCCCCTGCCTCAACCGTCGGATGTCATTTCTGGCTTGTCTGGTGCTCAGGGTGTCTTCAAATCGGTCCCAGAGCACCTACATGAACTCCGGGAAGTTTTCAAGCTCCACTGTTTTGGCGTCGTACAGCTGCATGACCCACCCGGCTGCCCGGACTTCCAACAGGTCGGCTACGTAGGCGACCCGCTCGCCGTTGTTGGAGAAAAGGTGGCCACTCCACTTCATGAAGTTCTTCACTTGCGTGAGGAAACAGGGTAGTTGCTCGGGGTCCCCCGAGAACTTGCCGGTGATGCCTCGGAGCTGGAGTGAGTCCGTAGCTCATTGGTCCCCAGATACCTCCCCAATGCTGCATGTCCTTGGGGGCGGCTGGGGCACCGGGCCAAGCCTGGCCTCACCTGGCCTCGCCTGGCCTCGCCTGCCTCTTCCACTGCCTGCGGTCCAGCCGTTGGAGCCTCGGGGCCACGGAGTACAGCCTGTAGCATCGCCTGGATGGCCCCC
Organism: Python bivittatus; assembly: GCF_059951505.1. Taxonomy (NCBI): domain Eukaryota; kingdom Metazoa; phylum Chordata; class Lepidosauria; order Squamata; family Pythonidae; genus Python; species Python bivittatus. Next base: position 154,753 of record NW_028277104.1, read on the forward strand.
AGCTGCTGCTGGAAATTGGTCTCCAGCCGGGCCACGTGCTCCTCCAGCTTGTGACTTTTGGATCCCGAGCCACGACTTGCTGTGACTCCCCATCCTGCTGCCCCGTCTGGTCCCAAGCTGATGCCAAATGGCCACCTGGCGTCCTCTGGTACCCTCTCAGCCATGGCTCCCTGCCCCTCGCTTTGGGCTGGACCTGCCCTTGCGCCTTTGAGCTTAGGCTCCCCCTCATACCGCTGACTTGCGCCTTTTCCATCGCTGGCCATCTCGATGGGACCACCGGATTGGAGTTCTTGGCTGTCCTGGGGATAGATTATGAGTGCTCCTCAGAGATATTGGGTAGCATTCAAGGTGAACCCTGGCTTTATGTAAGGCTTGCCTGCATTGGTCTGGAGGCTGATTCCTCAGCAGCCTCCCCATGCACCTCGGAAATGCCTGGCACCGGGGCCCCATCATTCATCTGCTCAACCCTGGTCGTCTCCATGTCCTCCCCTATCAATGATGGAGAAACCTCCTCAGAAAATAGGCGACGGCGGGCCAGGAGCTGCTCGTCATGCCAGCGATGACGCTCCAAATGCTTGACTGGGGCATAGCGGGAACATCCGTAGACCTCTGAGAAGACAAAGGCAGAGAAGACGCGCCCTGCCTCGGTGTCCTCTGCAGCTGGTGCTGCCACTGCCGCCTCTGCTGCTGCGGCTCCCTCCACTTGTCTTGTTCCAGCTGGCCTGCGGTGGCAGTCTTAAGGGCAGAATGAGGGGTGGCCTCCGTAATGCCCACAGCCTCTGTCTCGGCACCCGCAACCCCCACTGCCTTCACCTGGTGGTCAGTAACAACCCCCCTCTGGTGCAAAATGCAGGAGCGGTGGCGAAGTGCATCCACAAGCTTATCCAGCCAGGTAAGGAAGCTTCCTGCTGATAGGAGGGAGGAATCATCTCCCACCGGCTCAGCCAGGGGGACCACGCTCCCTCCCGGGCCTCCAGCCCACTCCTTACCAATCACCTGGAGGAGCCTAAAAAGGCTCCCCTCGTCCAGCCAAATGGGCCAGCGCGCTGGGACACGCGGGCGGCGAGATACCAGCAGGCGCCCCACTGCTTGCAACGTGAGCGAGCGGGCTTGTGCCACGCTCTCCCTCCATTCCACGTCAGTAGCTGCAAGCCCCTCACACAGAACCCCTAGGACTCCGTCAACCATAGTCTCCAGACCTTTGCCTGCCCATACTCGGCTAGGTTGATAGTGTGCACATCTGGGAGACACACGTGTGCTGCCAATGAACCCCACAGTTTAAACAGGTGGAGCCTGCCAAGCTCTTCGCCTTCCACAAACAACCCCACTAACAATGACAGGGCCTGAGCGCACTCCAAAGACCACTGCTGCTGGATCCGCTGCTCTTGAGATGCCGGGCCATAGGCAGGGGAGCTCTCCCGCGATCCCTCCACATGGATATCTGGTGCACTGCCCACCCGGCGCAAGGCAGGAGTGGAGAAAGAGGAAGGCGACTCCTCCCTTGTCAAACTGCCAGCCCTCAACTGGGAGCTATGTGAAGCATCGCAAACGCGGCTGGGCAAGTTCCTAGCCGTGCTGTGCTGGCTGAACCTGACAGCCTGTACCTGATTACTGGGGGAAGGACAAGCAGGCATAGCCTGCACAGCTGTGCAATCAGGGGAAGCCCGGCAATCAGCAGAAGTAAGAGCTGCAGCTGTGCCTGCTCCACAGCAGCAACTGCTGTACAGCAATATGAGCCTCATGGCTAGATGAAGCCGCATGTGGAACTGAAACAGAAGGGGAAAGAGACCCCAACCTCCCTGCCTCAGCAGGCTGCTTGCCCCCCTGCTCCCCCACCTCCCCCCACCCAGAAGAACCCACTAAAAGAGGAGAGAAAGGGTTAGGGTCAGGGTTAGGTTTAGGAAATGACACAACTTTTTATTTGTTAAAATTCCCTTCTACATAGTCCACCAGCACGCCCCTAAAAGTGGGCGGCTGGGCTCATAAAATGAAACAATAAATAAAATAACTTCAAACCAGTGAAACCCACCAACTCCAAAGTGGAGAAACAACAATACCGCAGCACTCTGCCCCCCCGCGTCCGGGAAGCCCCATTGTCCAGCACCCGAAAACCGGTCCATGTCTCTATGTGATCGGGGCAGGTGTCGGCGCCCTCTCCCACCACAGCCAGAGCTGCCACCAACGTTCCTCCGGCATCCGCCCCTGCTCCATCTCACAAATCCATGCTGCCCGGTCCGTGATCTTCTCTGCCTCCTGGTCAGGCCAGTCCTTCAGGAGTGCTCTGCTGCTGCGCTCCACGTGCAAATGCCTGTGCTGATGCTGGCACAACGCGTGGAGGGTGATGTAGATGAGGAGGCAGAGCGTGGACCAGGGCAGCTCCGGGAGCCGTCTCCATGCAGTCGCCTCTCCCGCTGCCCCACCTGCGGATGATGCGGGGCCCATGTTGCCGCCGCCTCCACCAATAAGTTCTCCCTCGCCACTGTCACTGCTGTCGTCGCCTCCGTCTTCGTCTCCTCCATCTCCGCTGCCGCCTCCACCGTTGTCCACTGCCCACCGAGACGCTTCCTCTGTGGCTTCGCCGCACCTGGCTGTACCTGCAGAGGAGGGGGAGGGGGAAAGGGAGCAGGGCAGGGGAGAAAAGGCCTCGGGTGCCTCCAGCCCCGAAACTCTGCACTGCCAAGGCTGCGTGGCTAGTTCTGGCCGCCCGAACCGCTTCGCCACTGCCGCCCAGAGGGCCCTTGGCTCTGGGCAGCCTGCCGCAAAGTGGCAGACGTTGTCTTCTGACATGGCGCTGCTCCGGGCTGTTTCCCAGATGCACTTTGCCCGCAGGCAAAGGCGCGCCGCTCCTTGTGCCCATGGCTGTGCTGACGGCTCCCAGCGGACCTCCCAATAGAAATAGGGGAGGTGCTGGTCCGTGAAGGGCTCCAGTGGGCCCGCTGACTCTGCCAAGTATTGAGACAGACCAGTGGCAGCCCGCCTGCATTGTGCCTCCCACCACGGCCCCAAGATGGCATGCTCCGTTGCCTGCTCGGCCATCTACTGCTGCATCGTGTGGCGTTCCCCACTGGCCTGCCCCCACCCGGTAGGAAGGGAAGAAGTGGGCGGCTGGGATGGAGTAACAGCAAACGATGGCCGGCAGGCCTGCGAGGAACGAGGGCAGGCATCCATGGTCCAGCCCCGAGACGCGGAATGTGCAGGAGGCACTGCGCCACCAGCGCGTCTCGCCCCAGTGCGACCCCCACCAATGTCATAAGAGCAGTGCTGCCCAGAGCGGGGGCTCTGGCATTGGCGTCCCTGGGTCGTGCGACTTGGACGTCTGCAAGTGTGGCGACAGGAGCAGAGGGGAAACCCCAGATGCCTGGGTCTTTGACGAGCTGTCTTCACCTGGCGGTGGGAGGACAGAGGCGCCCCCAGGTTGTGCACCAGGAAAATTGCCCACAAGGACATGTCCAGTGCCAGGAGCACGAGGCCCCCCTTCATGGACCAGCAGGTAGGCAATGGTGCACACCAATGGGAACCACTCTGTTCCCCGGAACCGGAACCACCCCAGGACCACCTAGCCCAGGGAGCCCTCTGGCGGGGGGTAGACTGTCGCCATGAGAGCCACCTGTGGGAGCAGGTACATCTGCAGGTAAATGGCCTGCTGGTATACAGACAGGTGCCACTGCCGCCACCGCCCCAACCATACCTCCCAGCGTGCTGCGCACCTGTCCCAGTTCTCCACCCAGGCCTCCGGGTGGAGGCCGAACCAGACTCTGAGCATGTTGACCGTCCACTGGGGGTTGAGTGCCTCAGCCATCATCGTGCTCTTGCCTGGGTGAGGGGCGTCACCCGGCGGGGCTATATGTGCCTTCGGTGCCACCCCTCTAGCCGCGTCCCCACCTTCCCACCACTCCACCACTCCACCACTGGCCAATGGTGCAGCTCACTGTCGCTGCAGTCTCTGCCACCACCCTCCCTCTCGAGTGCCATGACCCAGCTTTTCCTGTCATTGACCGGGGCCCCTGAGACGACCTCAAAATCCCAGAGGACTTGCTGTGCCCACCGTGCCTCCGGTGACATCACTAGGAGGGAGACGTCGTTGACCAGGAAGTGGACGCTGCATTCTATCCTGCACCCACGTCGCAGCACCAATGGACACTGGAAACCCACCAGCCCACTGTCCCATTGCAGGCCCCAAAGCGCCATGTCCAAGGTGAGCACGTAAAGCAGGGGGCTCATGGGGCACTCCGCCTCATGCCCGAGGGCACCAGGATGGGCACCCCCCCATGCGTTGTTCACTTGAGGAACCATCATCCGAGCGTTCAGCAACCGGACCAATGCTACGAAATCCCGGGGGACACCATGCCACACCAGTGCCTGCCACAGCAACTCGTGGTGGACGCAGTCGAAGGCGCGTGAGTGGCCGAGCTGCAGCAGGTAGCCCTGCCACTCCCCACGGCCCACCCAGCAGAATACCTCTCGCAGGAGGCAGAGCGAGTCGGCGACACTCTGTCCCGGCAGCACGCTGGCCTGGGTGGGCATCACGTGGGGCTCCACCGTGGTGGGTAGGCAGTCCAAAAGTACCCGTGCCAGGGCCTGATAGTCCACGTTGGTGACGACAATCGGGCGCCAGCTGGCAGGCAGAAACTTCTTCCCAAGGTTTTTTGGAGATGCTACAGATTGAAGAAGGCCCAAAGGTTTTCCCCCTCTTTTCTTTGACATTGCACATACAGGACATGTAGAAACATAGTCAGAAATGTCCTTTCTCATGGCTGGCCACCAAAATTGTCTACGTAGTAAGTGTAAGGTTTTTATAAATCCAAAATGCCCCGAGGTTTTATCATGTCCCTTTTCTAGGATTTGTTTACGAAATGAAAGCGGAACATAAAGCTTGTCTCCCATCCACCAAGTTTGGCCTTCATGGGTTAGGGTATTTTTATTATTCTGGAACCATTCACCAGAATCTAAAGCAGCATTTATTTTTTGGAGCAGTTCATTGGTAGGTTTCTGTTTTTGTAGTTTTGCTTGGGTTCTGGTCAGGGCTACCGAGCCAGGTTCTGTTTGAGGTGGTGCTTTAGGGATTACCGGGGCAACCACCTGTTCTCTTTGGCTGTTATGCTGAGGCAACCTTGATAATGCATCGGCTAAAAAGTTTTTCCCTCCAGGGATGAATTTTAAAATGAAGTTAAATCGACTGAAAAATTGGGCCCAGCGTACTTGCTTGGGAGATAACTTCCTCGGAGTTGTGAGAGATTCTAAATTCTTGTGGTCTGTCCATACCTCAAAAGGATGGGCTCCCCCCTCAAGGAGGTGCCTCCAGGTCATAAGGGCCCAGCGTACTGCAAAAGCCTCCTTTTCCCAAATAAGCTGCCACCTTCTTTCTGTCTCAGTAAATTTGCGGGAAATATAAGCACAGGGTTTGAGTGTACCCTCTTCATCTTTTTGGAGCAGAACAGCTCCCATTGCTACGTCCGAGGCATCGGGTTGAATTACAAATGGCTTGTCCGGGTCTGGGTGTTTTAAAATAGGCTCTGCTGTAAACAAGGCTTTTAGAGCTTCAAATGCTTTTTGGCACTCCTCTGTCCATATTAACGGAGCTCCCGGCTTTTGAGCTTTCGCCACAACTTTGCCTTTCATTTTTAGTAAATCCGTTAACGGCAAAGCCACTTGTGCAAAGTTTGGAATGAACTGGCGATAGAAATTAGCAAAGCCCAAAAAACTTTGTAATTGCCTCCGGGTTTTGGGTGGTTCCCAACCCAAAACATCCTTCACTTTTGAGGGGTCCATTTCAATCCCTGAATTAGAAATGCGATACCCCAAGTAGTCTACTTGTTCCTTATGAAATTTGCATTTTGACAGTTTGGCATATAACTGAGCCTCCAGCAATTTTTTAAAAACAGTTCGCACCAATTTTACATGGTCTTTTAAGTTGTCTGAGTAAATAAGGATGTCATCTAAATAAACCAGCACTCCTTGATACAAATGTTCATGTAGCACTTCATTAATTAGTTGCATAAACACCCCGGGAGCTCTGGAAAGTCCGAATGGGAGGACCTTGTACTCATAGCAGCCAAAAGGGGTCGAAAACGCTGTCAAATGCTCGTCTCCTTCGCAAATCCTTACCCTGAAATATGCCTCCCTTAAATTCAGTTTAGTAAATATTTTACCCTTTGACAGTTGAGCTAGCAGGTCCTTCATCAAGGGGAGGGGATACTTATTTTCTTTGCAAATTGCATTGAGACCCCTATAGTCCGTACAAAGTCTCAAGCTTCCATCTTTTTTTTCCCGAAATAAAACAGGTGCCGCCATGTGTGATTTAGCCGGCTGTATAAATCCCCTTGCCGGATTGGTATCTATGAATTCCCTTAGAGCGGCAAGCTCTTTTTGGGTCATCGAGTAAGTTTTCTTCTTTGGGAATTTAGCTCCTGGCTGAATTTCAATAGCACAGTCAGTGTCTCTGTGGGGAGGCAGTGTATCTGCTTCCTTTTTGCTGAATACAGCCTGTAAATCCCTGTAGGGCTTAGGAATGCTTTTAAGGGACTCTGGGTCCAAATCTAGCAATTTACTCATGCTGGTAGCTGTTGCAGCCGTTGCAGTTTTTGTTTTTCCTGACTGCTCAGGTCCCAAATAAATTCCATCTGCAAATTACATTTGCCCCGTCTTCCAAAAAACTCGGGGATCCCACCTTTTCACCCAGTTTGCTCCAAGGATTAGGGCGTAATTTCCTAAAGGAGCTACTAAACATTTAAGAGTCTCTTGGTGGGTCCCTACTTGCAGCTCAAAAGGCTCCATGCGATACAGCACAGCCCCTCCCCCTGCTTTTGACCCATCTAGCTGGGTGAACACTATGGGAGTCTTTATTTTCTTCACCCTTAGCTCCAACGCATTAACCAGTATGGGACTGATTAAACAGCGCGAACAGCTGGTACCCATTAGCGCAGGTAGCGTGGCTTTGTACTCTGTTCTGAGCGCTGAAACAGTCACTTTAAGGGTGGTAACACTCACCGACTCATCGTCATTGTAGTCCTCCTCCTCCTCCTCCGGTTCAGCCTTGGGTTGGCGAGCAGGTTTGTCGGGCTTGATGCTTGCCTGTTGTTCTTTTCCAACCGATCCATCTTTGTAAATGACGAGGTCTGGGAACGGCGATTCTGTTCCGGCCGCAGCGGTTCCTTTTTTCCCTTTTGTGCCAGGCTTTTGTGCTGCTCCAGCGGGCTTTTTCACCTCCCCCGCTCGTGCGGTCGGCGCTCTAGGACAGGAGGGTGCCAAATGACCTGACTCCCCGCAGCAGAAACAAACGCGGTTGACCGCTCTAGGAAATCTCTCGTCTCCTCCTCTCAATGGTTGCTTTCGGGACGTCGATGCCAGGGCGCTGGGTTTCTTACCGAAGTCTGGGTCTACTCTTTTCCATTGGGCTTCGACATTACCCGTGTGCTGGATCCATCCATCTAGCAAATTTGGGTCTCCTCGGGCAAACGCTAATTTCCACAGGTCGCGACGCATTCCTTGCTGGAAGCAGTCGATTTTGAACTGCTCTGGCCAATCCGGAAGCAGCCCCGCAACGCCGCAGAATTCCAGGGCGTACTCGCCAAGGCTACAGGTTCCCTGCTGCATCGTGCTTAGTTGCACCCGGGCTTGGGTGACTACTCCTGGGTCCTCAAATCTCCTACGAAGAGCGGTTAGGAACCCACCCAGGTGGTTTAGTTCTGGCGCTTGTGCTGCTCGGAGTTGGATCAGCCACTCCCCCGCTTTGCCAGTGAACGCTGTGCAGATGTAGAGTACGCGCTCCCGGTCGGAGGCGAAAAGATGCCCCGTCTGCTCCACGCATATGGTGATTTGAGCCATGAAATTAGGTACTTCATTTGGGTCCCCAGTAAATTTTTCGGTCAACCCCCAGCGCTTTAAAAGGGCGTCTTGCTGGGCTTGGATTGGGGCAACCCTCCGTGGTATCATCGGGGCGGGCGCAGGTGGCGGAGCTGGGCCGGCCGGAGGCCCCAGTGCTGGTGGGGCTACGGGGGTTGCAGGTGTGGTTGGGGGGGCTAGTAATGATTCCTCCAGCCGTTCTTCTTCGCCCTCCCCCTCTATGCCCGGGCTCTGGTACAGACCTGAACGATGGACGAGTTCGCTCATCCTCATTATCCTAATTTATCAAGGTGTTTTCCGATTGCAGGATCTGCACGCAATCCTCTAGGGTCCCCCTCCGTGTGGATTCGGCTCTCCCTGTCGTCAAGGTCCAGCGCTTTTCAGGGGCCATGTCTAGGAATGGCATTTCCCCAGTCAGCTCTTCCATGCTCCACAACTTAGTTTTGCGCTGGTCAGGTTTCTGTGGCGGCGGGAGGGTAGGGTAGGTACCGGTTAGGGTTTCCTCCCCCTCGGATCCACCTACGGCCCCGGCCACGGGGCACTCCTCCTCCATTTCTGCAGCCGCGGTAGGTTTTTCGAGGGGTTTTTCCACTGTGGTTGGTTCCCCAGTGAATCCCTCGTAAAGTGGGGTGAGACTCAACAAAATGTCAGAGTCTGCACACTCAATCCCAAAGTTCAGTAAATCCTCTGGAGACCAACAGTTCCACCAGATATTTCTTTATTCAGGAGAAGCATACAGCATCATAGTTTGTTAAGTCTAATTCTACATAGCAAAGCCTTGTCCCTTTAAGCCCAACTTCGCCCACTTCTAGGTTTCTATTCCCACTTGCAACTCTTCACGCCTTGCCCCGGTTCTCACACACCACCTGACCTTGGATGTCTGTTTCAAGATAGAGATAACGGCACCTGGCCTCCTCTTCCCCCCTTTTATGGCAGGTCAAGCAAACGGTTTAGAATAACATTCCCACTATTTCACTATTGATCTATGGTTAGCAATAAAAGTAAAAGAAATAAAAACAATTGAAGGTTCTGGTTTGCGTAGATCCTGACACATGTGGTCCAGGCCCCCAGGATTAGTGAAAAAAAGCAGGAGGCCCTGATACAACGAACTGGGCAGCAGACTACCCCCCTCACAAGCTCCCTGTGTGCACTCTTCAAAGAGCTCCTCGAGTGGGCCCGCGAAGGCCCTGTAGAATGCCCAGCCGATCCCGTCCAGGCCTGGTATGGACTGCCACTGTGCAATGCCTCCTGCACCTCCCCCGCTGCCACAACTGTTGCCGCCGCCGCCCTCCGGAACCGCCGTGGGCCTGGAGGGAGCCGCCACTGCCGCCTCTGCCGTCACCTTGGCAGGCACCGTCCGGCCACTCCTTGGCAGGCGTCCAGCCGGCCACTCCTCTGCTGTTGCTGCGCTCCTCCAGCCTGGTCCCTCTTCGCATCCAAGGCGCCTCAGTCAGCTGCCTCTGCTGCTGCCACTGCTGCCTCTGCTGCTGCTGCTCTCTCCGTGGCTGCTGCCCCCACCTCTGTGCACTCGGCGCCTCGGGCCTGTGAGTGGGAAGGCCTCCTCTCTGATGGGTTCTCCCATCTCCGGCTGCGCACTCACTCGCATCCTCCTCCTCCTCCTTGGCTGCCCCCTCGGGCCGCCCGTCCGCCGCTGTTGCCACCGCGGGGTCCCCCACTCCCCCAGCTACCACTCCGACCCCCGGGCCTGGCCCCGTGAAGGAAGCAGAAGAGGGATCACAAGACTGTGCGAGAGCAACCGCAGCTGCCCGCTGCTGCTTCCTAGGGCCGTGCAGTGCGGGGTCCAGGTTGGCCGGCTCCATTCCTGACATGACTGCCTCCCACAGCTGCCCCAGGAGGTCCGGCCAGTCCAGGAGGCCCACCACCGCCTCCCAGACAGCCCGCGTGATACAGCACTCGGCTGCGAAGTGCGCCACCATGCTGCGGGCCAGAGCATCCTGCCGGCATAGGGTATGCGGGCAGAGGCATGCGTCTCCCATCTGCCAGGGCTGTGCTGCAGCTGCCACTGCACCTCCCACAGGGGGTAGGACACGTGGCAGTCTCGAAAAGCCTCTGTGCACGGGCCCGCGTCGCCGTCTGGCATGGCTCCATGCTCCCCACTCCCAGGCCCCGTTCCGCCTCCCTGGGCACGCACATCTGGCACCTCCGTGAGGAGCTCAGGCAAGTGCTGCCGCCGAAAGGCAGAAGTCCACTTGTCCCTCGTCCCACCATTCTCGGCTGGCCCACTCCTCTGACTGCCAGTGGGCCAGGAACATCTCGGCCCAGAGCAGGCTGGCTGGAGAAGCGCTGGCGGCAGATGAGGAAAAGGAGGAGGAGGAAGAGAAGGGCCCGACCCAGAGACCGTCCCCGGTGCCACCCAGTGGGACCCCCCCTGACCACTGACATCCTCCGCACACTGACGCGCCGCCCCCCGTTGGCTGCATCCCCACCCAGTGCCGCAGACGCCCCCCTGAAGTTCTGGGTGAGGAAAATAGACTAGAGGGACAGGGAGAGCTCTGGCACTGCCAGCCCGCCCTCCGCCACTGGCTGGTGGGTGACTGCCCGCACCAGCAGGAAATGCGCTGAGCCCCAAAGGAACCAGAACAGGAGCTCCGACATGGCATGCACGAAGGCCCCCGACGGGGGGAACAACTCCGTGAGCTGCGACACTTGGGGCAGCAGGTACATGCTTATGTACAGGGCGCGGTGGTAGATACTGAGGCAGCAGGCGCCGGTGTGCCGCCAATGGGTGACCTGCGCCTCCCAGCACTCCGCCGCCCAGTCCAAGTTCTCCCTCCAGTCCTGGGCCCCCTGGGCATGTGCTTTGCACTCGCACTGTCCCTGGAGGGGTGGCAGCGGGGGCAGCGGCACCCGTCGGCACCATGGCCCCCCGGCCCGCCCACCAGCCCCCTATCCCACCATCCCTCCAGCCCCCTATCCCACCATCCCTCCAGCGGCCATCTCTGCAGGCTGCCCCCGGTGATACCCCTCCCTGGCCGCTGCAGTCCGACGACTCAGCTCTTCTGGGCGTTCACCTTGGCGCCGGAGACACGCCCAAAGCACCGGAAGACATCCCAGGCAGTGCACACCTCCGCCGACCCCACCAGCAGGTAGATGGCGTGTGCCACGAACTTGACCGACTGTGTCCGGCGCGTGCCCCCCTGGCTGGCGCACCGGGCACAGGAAACCTACTAGGCGGCCATCGGCTTCGAGTGCGCGCAGCACCATGTTCAGGTATAGCACGTACAGCCCACGGCTGCCATTCACCTGCGGCGTTACTGTCGCCTCCACATACAGGAGTCGCACCATTGCCACAAATCCGGGGGGCAACCCGTGCCATCGGAGCGCCTGCCATAGGAAGGCACGGTGCATCCTGTCGCAGGAAGCCTGACCTGTGCCCGCCGCCCCGAAGATCTCTCGCAAGAGGCACAGCGAGTGGGGCAGGGCATGACCCGGCACCACGCTCGTCTGGCTGCCCATCACCAGCGGCACCACCACCCCGGCCAACCGGTCTGACAACATGCGCACCAGCATGTGTTAGTCCAGGTTGGTCAAAGCGATGGGTCGCCAGCTGGTGGGCAGCGTCGGGTCGAGGCCCCCTGGCTTCCCGAAGAAGAGCAGGGTGGACATGTACATGGAGCCCGTCAGGCGGGCGGCTCCCGCGGGCCCCGCCACCTCCAGAGCATCCCCACTGCCCCTCTCCTCCCCCGCACATGCTCGCCCGCAGCTCTCATTAAAGAGCGCTGCGAGCGGCTTGGCGAGCTGTGGCACGAATGCTTGGTAAAAGGACCACCCTAGGCTGTCCAGTTCAGGCGCTGAGCGCCGCCCGCCACCACACATGATCGCCACATGCACCTCTGTGCTCAGAGGCGCAAGCAGGCCGCGAACAGCGCGCTGCACATCATCTGCCTCCCGCCACAAGAGCTTGGTGCCTGGGGTCGGCAAGGCTGTGACGTAGGCATCCAAGGCCGCCTCTGCCATGTCCCTGCACCCTGCAAAGAGCCGCTTGTAGTAAAGCTCCATGATACCCAACCTGCCTCGCAGATCACTTCATCGCGCAATGCCTCCATGAAGACAGGGACGCGGACGGAGATGTCCTCTCCGGCCAGCCGGCTCTCTCCACCCTCCGATCCTGCCTCCCACTCCTGCCCACCCCATGCCTCCCCTGGACTGGGCACAGTGCTCCCAGAGGCGCCGCTGACGCTGCCTTATGTGGAAATGTGCGATCCCCACAAGCACCCCCTCCAGGTCCCCGAGGAGCACTGGGCGGCCCTCGCGCATCCTCGCGTGGAAGGCGATCGAGGTGTGGACCGCTGCGTGGTAGCGGGTGAATTCCGCGTCCTGCCGCCGCCAGCACCAGGCGAGGCAAAACCCCGGATGTTGGTCTTCACCCATTCCCACCAGGTGGTGAGGCCACCCTCCTCCCCGTTATACAGGTCCAGGAGTGAGGCCCGGTTCTCCAAGGTGTTAGGGTTAGGAAAGGACACAATTTATTTAAAAGGCCCTCCTACATTGTCCACCGGCTTGCCCCTAAAAATGGGCGGCCGGGCTCATAAGAATACAATAAAACTAAAAAAACAAACCAGAAAGAAACAAAAAACACTCCAACCGGAGGAAACAGAAACGCGACGCTCAACTTGCCGCCACCCCTGGCTGTGACACTCCTGCCAGTCAGGGGTGCAAAATCCATAAGTCCAGCTCCTCCTGCGCCTATGTGATGGGCATTGGCAAGGGAGCCCGCTCTCGCCACGGCCAGAGCCACCGCCAGTGCTCCACGGGCATCCGTTCCCGCTCCGCTGCGCGGATCCACGCAGTGCGGTCCGCTCCACCTCCGGGTCCACCCAGTCCTCCGCCGGTGTGCTGCCGCTCCGTTCCACGCGCAGGTGCCGGTGCCGTAGCTGGCATAGCGCATGGAGGGCGATGTAGAGGAAGCGGAGCATGGACTAGGGGAGCTCCGGGAGTCGCCTATGCCGCGATGCCAGCCGTCACGCTGTGCCGTCACTCTGAGGCGCTGTGCATCGCTGCTTTCGCCACCACAGTCGTCTCTGGTGCTGCCGCTGCCGCCGTCTGAGTTGCCGTCGGCTCTGCCACCTCCATACTGGTTGCCTCCCTCATCCCGGCTGTCCACAGCCCGCTGAGATGCGGCCGCCGCACATGCAGTGGAAGGGAAGGAGCAAGGGCAAGGAGGGAGGACAGAGGGGGAGGACGGAGGGCAGCTGGGGAGGAAAGAGAAGGACCCAAGTGCCTCGAGCCCCAAGACCGTGTTCAGCCAGGGCTGGCCGGCGAGCTCCGGCTGCCTGAACCGCTGCGCCACCGCTGCCCAGAGTGCCCGTGCCTCTGGGCAGCCCGCCACAAAGTGGCGGAGGTCGTCTTCTGGCATGGCGGCACCCCTCTGGGTTGCCTCCCAGACGCACTGCCCCTGCGGGCAGAGGAGTGCCGCCCCCCAGGCCCACGACTGCACCAACAGCTCCCGTGGGACCCGGTGGTAAAACCGCCAGTGGACCTCCCAGTACTGGTATGGGAGGCGCTGGTCAGTGAACGGCTCCAGTGGGCCCACCAGCTGTGCCAGGTAGCCTCTCTGTTGCCTCCTCGATCACCTCCCGTCGCATCGTGCAACATCGCATGGCCACCTCGCGGCCATCCCTGCTGGCATCCCCTCCCTCCCTCCCAGTAGGAAGGGGAGAAGTGGGTGGCTGGGATGGCGTAGTGGCGCAGGACAGCCGGCAGCCCCGCCAGGAATGAGGGCAGGCAGCCGTCGTCCGGACCAGAAACCTGGAAGGTGCAGGACCCGCCGCGCCACCAGTGTGCCTTGCCCCAGTCTGACCCCCCCAGTGCTGCAGGAAGAGCTCCGCCCACAGCAGCGGCCCCGTAACTGGAGCCCCAGGAGAGACGCATGAAGGCGACCCCCTCCGCAGCGCAGGCATGGACGGGAGCGGACGGAAAATCACCAAGGCCTGGGACCCTGACGTGATGCCTGCCCCTGGTGATGAGAGCAGGATGGACGTGCCCCCCATGATGTGGGCCAGGAAGCACTCCCACAAGGCAACATCCAGCGGCTGGAGCACAAGGCCCCCCTCGTGGACGGGTAGATAGGCGGCGGCATGTGCCAGCAGGAACCACTCCATGCCCCACAGGAAACTGAACCACCCATGGATCACTCTGAGCCCTCCATTGGCGGATATACTGTGGCCAGGAGGGCCCTCTCCCCACCGCTCTGTGACCGCCCAGCGGCGCAGTTCATTGTCGCCACCGGCATCCACCCGTTCGAGTGCCACCACCCAGCTCTTCTTGTCATTCATGTGGGCCCCCGAGACTGCCTCGAAATCCAGGAGCACTTCCTGCGCACGCCGACCCACCTTGTGCGATGCCACGAGGAGGGAGATTTCATCTGCGTGCACCAGGAACCGCACGCTGCGGACCGTCGCACGTAACCGCCGCAGCGACACCAGGCATGGGAAGTCCGCCAGGCCGCTGTCCCACTCCAGCCCTCAGAGCGCCATGTCCAGGGTGAGCATGTAGAGCAGCGGGCTCGCGGGGCACCCCTGCTTGATGCCTGAGCGCACTGGGATGGCTGTCCCGTGCGCGTTGTTGATCTGTGGGATGACCGTTGCCCGGGCGTACAGCAGCCTGACCAGCGCCACAAAGTCCCTGGGGATGCCGTGCCATGCCAGTGCCCGCCACAGGAACTCGTGGACACGATCGAAGGCGCATGACTGGTCCAGTTGCAGCAGGAAGCCCCGCCACTCCCTGTGGCCCGCCCGGCAGAACATCTCTCGCAGGAGGCAGAGCGAGTCGGCAACACTCTGGCCCGCCAGTGTGCTTGTCTGGGTGGTGTCAGAACCTGCATCACCCTCCTTTTGTTGTTTTACATTCTATTGCCTTCGATGGGAGTTGGATTGATTTGGTTCTGCCAATTGTAACTAAGGAGGGGGGGTTGCAGTTAAACATTGTAATAGGAGTAGTAACGGGTGGTGGGATGGTGCTTAACCATATATGGGCAATTTAGACTGGCCTGATTGCCGGCAAGGCAGCTGGGGTCCAAGGGGCCAGGAAGGAGCTCCGGTAGGAGGGGGAGGAAGGAGAGAGGTCAACACCAGGTGAAGAGGAATCGAGAGGCCAGGCAATAAGGGGAGGGGGGATAAATAGAGGGAAGTTTACCCAAGGCTTTAGTTTTAGCAATGTTCTGTTGGCAAGCTACATGTACCACTTAATAAAGAAGTATTTTTCTGAACCAAGCCTGGTTGCGTGAGAATGCTTCTGAATTGGGTTTTGGACATTGTGGACTTGACAGGTGGGCAGCACGCGTGGCTCCATCCTGGCGGCCAGGCAGTCAGAGAGTACCCACGCCAGTGCCTGATAGTCCATGTTGGTGAGGACAGCATACGGTCCAGGCTCCCAGGCTTCATAAAAAAGAGCAGGAGGCCCTGATAAAGTGAGCCGGGCAGCAGCCCCCTCCCTACAAGAGCACCCTCCGCACACTCCTTGAAGAGCACCGCGAGCAGGCCGGCAAGTAGGTCCGCGAAGGCCCGGTAAAAGGCCCAGCCCAGCCCATCTGGGCCCGGTGTGGACTGCCTTCTCCCGCTGCGCAGCGCCACCCAGACCTCATCCGCCACGATCGGGCGGCCCAAGGCCGCCAGGCGGGCGGCCATGTCCGCACTGTTGGCGTTGCCCGCAGGCGGGGGGGGAAGGCCCGCAAAGTATCGATCCATGGCCTGCTCCCCGATGTCCTACCGCCCTGCGAACAGCGCCCGGTAAAAGCGGTCCATGACCACCAGCATGCCCGCCTCGTCGGTTCGCAGCGGGGAGGTAGGCCCGTTGCAGAGGGCCTCGATGAATGTGGCCGTGCCAGCTGAGGGCATGTCCTTGCCCCCCACCCCTGCCATCGCCAGTGCATCCCGGTCGCGCTCCTTCCACCCGTCTGCAGCCACCGGCCCACCTGTCGCCCGTGCATAGTGGCAGTAGAAACGGACATGGCGGGATGCAGTGTGGAATGCCACTATGGTCCCTCGAGCCCGCTTGAGGCGGGCCCCATCCACCAGCCCACCCTCCCGCACACATGCGTGGCAGGCGAGGATGTCACGGACCGTGGCCTGGTACTGGCAGAGGCCCTGGCGTGCACAGCGCTGCTCCCACGCCTGGCAAAACACGCACAGGTCCCTCTTGACGCACTCCCACCACTCTGAGAGGCGGCCAGGACCCTAAACATCATGGAGGAGGAGACGCTCCTCCAAGAGGCGGGCGAGGCCGGCATGGAGCCCCTCGTCCTCGTCCAGCTTCACCAGAGTGGGCGACGCTGCACCAGGCAGCCATCGAGCCGCAGTGCCACTTGGAGCACTGTGTGTGTGGACCAGGGTGTCACGAGCACCCGGCAGGAGGCAACTGGGCAATCACGTGACACCCACACCTGGTCCGGGCGGCTCACCATGCGTGCCTCGTAGCTGGTGCAGTAGGGCAGCGTCTGGGCGGCAGCGGTCACAGCGTCCCTCCCAGTGACAGCAACTCTTTTTGCCCCCCCCGCGGCCCACATCCCCCTCTTTGTACCCCGGGCGGCTCAGGGAAGAACCCCAGTCCATTCTCCACCTCCAGCACAACATCCACCAGTCCGCATGCCACACGGATAGCCTCTGCACAACGCTCTTCTGCAGAGAGTGGTGGGCCACAAGTGGGCGTGGTGGACACCGGGGTTGCCCCGCCTCCCCGCCCTCCCTGACACCCAGCCACCAGTAGCGGGACGCGGTCCTGGGGGACTGCGTGGTTGTTGAAGTTTCCCACCACCAGCACCAAGCACCAGGTCGCGCAAGCCATGCACAACCATACCCACAGCTCGCGCCACGCACTCACCAAGGAGGTTGAGGCGTAGATTGCAGAGTTGCATGCTGCGGAACCGCTCCCGACCCTCTTGAGGGCCCCTGTCAGCCTCCTTGGTGACACCGTCTGTGACCGCTCCCAGATTGTGGAGCATCAGGTCGAAATCCAGCACAGCTAGCTGGTCAGGCACCTCCTCGATAAAGCGCTGAAAGCACAAGCCCGGAGTGCTGCGAGCCAGAATCCCAAGGCCCACCCGGGCCCTCCAACCCGTAGCTCCACCAGGACAGGCCACAGGGCCAAAGCCACTGAGTTGCAGCATGGTGAGGCTCGCACATGAAATGGAGGCCCCGCAGCACCCCCAGGAGCTCCTCGCGGTGCATGGCCTGGCGCAAGCTGCCACAGTTCCAGGTGGAGATGACAAGGCCCTGGCCGCCTGCTCCATCGGGACCAAGGGTGCCAACTGGGTAGCTCAGGTGCTGGACTGCCATAGACAGGGAGGCGAAAACGGGGCAAGGCAAAAGACCGAGCCCTAAAGGACCCGAACGGCACTGGGTCCTATGCATTGGGCTCCGGGCCTGGGACGACCGCCCCCACCGAACCCCCAGCCTTAGCTGCATGCTCCCCATGCCGAATAGCCAGAGCCACCTCCTCCCTCTCATGAGCTGGCTCAGCCCTCATCAATGCCAAGGGGGAGGAAGGAACACTCCCCCCTTTCGGGAAGGAGAGAAAGAGCCTGAATGAGGAGGAGGGAATCACCCTGCCATCCTTCCCCTCCCCTACCCCGCCCACCTCAGCCTCCCTGACTAAGCGCCCAGAGTCATCCAGGCATGAAAAGGTCACCCCTTCTGAGCAGCTATGCTCCTCTAACTGACCGACTGGGCTAGACGAAGGACCATGCGCCACCCTTTCCTCCAATGACGGCTCCTGGACAGGCCCCAGCCCACCACCCACCTGGCTGTCCTGCACGCCTGGATCATAACCTGACCCAAGGTGCCCTGGAGACTGGGCCAAAGCCACCAGTGAGACCGAGTCAGATTCCGGGGGAAGAAGGTGACCCCCCTCATCCCACGCAAGTGCCGCAGCCACCGGCCCCATAGTAGGATGTGGCGCTGGAGCCAGGCGAGCTGGGGCATGATCCACCAGCTTCCGTGCCAGGCCCTCGGTGGCCCCTGGTTCTGCAGGGACGTCCCCGGAGTCCTCTGCCAAAACTGAGAAACGCCCCTTCAGTGATAACTGCTCTTGGGGACCAAGCCGCCGCCACCCTCGCCGTCACCCTCTGCCGCTTCGAACTCACCGCCTCGCCACCCTCCCGTCAGCGACACACAACACGGAACGAGCCACCTCCATCCATCTCCATAGCCACCTGCGGCTCACCCTGCTGCCCTGGAGCGCCCTGCACAAGCTCAGTGGCTGGCTGGCTGCCTGCCTGACTCCTCCCGAGCACCGCCCTCTCTGGTGGGGCCTGTGGAAGCACCCCCTGCTGTAGTACGGTGGGGAACAGGCTGCCCCTGATTCCCCACCCCCACGCACCTCTCCCGTCTATATACCCGCTTCGTCCCTTACCTTCGAGGGTAGGGCGAGAAGCGCTCCAAAGCGTCCCAACCAAGTCGCGACGTCTGGCAGTGGGACGAGGTGGGAGTGGAAGAAAACAAAAACCGTACGAATATCACCCTCCACGACCGAGGAGACTCGGAAAGCCGCTAGGAGCTGCGGCCAACACCGTGCCAGCTCATACAGCCCCCAGGTGAAGAGCATGAACCCCGAAAAAGACACAAAACACACGTCCACCTCCCTCGAATCCGGTGGATGGATGACTGCGGCCAGCAGCTCTACAGCAAAGCACAGACCCGACTGTATGAGGGTCTGAACCACATACCTCCGCGGCTGAAAGCCCACTTCCGTCCCCACGTATGGAAACCTCAAAACATACCGCTCCCTTGCTGGGAGACGAGGCGTGGAGTGGTCTCCCTCACCCCCATGATTCTGGGGGGGGCTCCCATGTGGAACCTGGAGTGATGCCAATGGACAGGAGGACCGCTTCGACATCCTGCAGGCCTGAGCCCGCTCCCCGCCCTGCAGTGCTCACCCATGACCCAGTTGAGGCAAAGGCACCTGGGCCCCTTTCACCGCCCGCCGCTGAAGCGTACGTGAGCCCCCTGGGCGCAGGGCCCTGTGAGTCCCCGCTCACCCCCAAAGCGGCCGATGGTCCTGGGACTGCCCCCCCCCACTGGGGCAGGCTGCCCCCCACAAGGAGGAGATATGCGCATGCATGAGGGGGAAGATGCAGGCTCCCCCACCAGGCCAGACGAAGATGGCCCCACTGCACCCGACAACCCACGCGCAGGAGGCCCCTGTTCCAACTCATCCCGCTCCCTGGGTGGGGCCCCTACAACTAAATGTGGAGGCCGTGGGGACTCACACGACCCAGACCTCCCAATATCCCCAGGAGACAATACCACCGTACAGGCGGCTGTAGCCTCCTCTGGCTCCCCCGGGCTGTCCCCTTCTGACACCGCAAGCGGCAGAGCTGGGCAGTGCCCAGCAAAACGGTCAGACCGGGAGGCCCACTGACGATCCCCCTCCGAGGGCGCATCCGAGGACTCAGCTGCTGCCACAGCAACTTGCGGGGACCGTGCTACCATCGAAGACTGGCGTGATGCAGAATTGCGCCCCGTACCCCTATGCCGCCGACACTGAGGCAGCGAGGAGCCACTGTCCGGATGGACAAAACCGCCATGTGACACTCCAGGCGGAGGCGCACCCACCTCTTCCACCCCCTTGAGCCGACGAAAGTGGCTCTGCAGTGCAACGGCCACCTTATCTAGCCAGGCCACATAGGCCTCCCTTGAGAGCATCGTCGAGGAATCCCCTTCCACTTCCACTACCGGCACTTCGGCTCCGTGACAAACTGCCCACTCCCGATGGAAGGCCTCGAAATCTTGGAGGAAAGCCCACTCCGTAAGCCACGACGGCCAATACGTTGGCCCCCGTGGCTTCCGTTCAACCAACAGTTGCTCCACTATCGTCAAAGAGAGAGAGGGGGCCACCGCCGCACATTCCAACAGCGGACCCAAGGCTGGAAGCCCGCTGCGGAGCACCCCCAACAAAAGGTCCAGCTCCCTTTCTAGCACCAGCCAGAACCGCTTCTGGCTGTATTTAGAAAGCCCCGGGACCCTTGCCTCCGGGAGCTGCAAATGGGCGACAACCAAGCCCCAAAAGTGGAGTAGGACCTCCGCCTCATCCCCCGCAGAGGACAAGTACAGATCAGGGAGTGCACTCAGCAGGGAGGTGCGTTCAAGTGCCCACCCCGCGCGGATTGAGGCCTTACGCGAGACCTCCACCCGCGACTGAGAGCCGGAAAGACTGCACGTGTCCATTGAGCGAGAATGCCTCAGTGGCCGGCTGAGCGCTGGAGAAGGGTCGTGAGGGGCGAGTGGTCACGATCGCGGAGGCACCCTCCCCGTGAAACAGGTCATTAATAGAGGACGGGCCCCCTCCGCAGACCGCGAACAAGTCTCGCCCGTTACCCCAGGCTGCTGAACAGACAAGGGAGGAGAACCCAGGCCAGAACAAAGGTCCTCCATGGAAGACCCCAGAGAGGAGTCCTCCGACCAGCCTGTGCCTCTCTCGAGAAAAGCCTCGCTCCTCAAATCAGCAGGGAGACCCCAAACCTGCGAGCCATTCACCATCAGACGTTGGGCATCTGCCGGCCCAGACGTACCACCCAGCATGTGAGACTCACACCTTGATGTATGTGGGGGTCCTGAAGGGGCCCCAAACTGAGAAGGCTGTCCCTCTGGAACTTCCGCCTCCAGAGCCATAGACCCGTCCCTTGCCAAAGGCCCCAACCCTTCCTGAGAGGGCAACGAAAGGGAGGGAAGGGACAAACCCACACCCCCTGACAACTGGTCAGTTGCCCCATCCCCCTGAGAAGAAGGCAAGGGCACCCCTTGAAGCTCCATCCCAGACACCCCCGGGACTACAACAACAGGGGAAACAGGAAACTGAACTCCCTCTAGCTGAGAAAAAGAGTCAGGCTGTTCATTCACCAGAGTCCCAGCTGGCTCCGAAAATGACTCATGAGGAGTCCCACTGAACAAAACTGGGGAGTTGAGAGACTGCTTTCCAGCCAAAAGAGTGGGAGAAACCTCGATAGAAATGAAGGGCATTATTTTAATACACAATTTTATACTCTACATATATATTTCACTTAATGTATAAAATAGTGCATTCTATCTTATAAAAGGTTAACTTGCTTTTGCCTTCTAAAGAGAACAGTGTTTTCTCCCCCTACCTTATCTCTTTGTTGAATGCCTGATTGTCTTTGAACGAATAAACAATTAGCTTGGTAAAAGTTGCAAAGAGAGAGGCCCTGAATTCTACAAGAGATAAGGATGTGCTAACATGTGCTATTCCCTTGGTAACAGGAGGAGAGAGTTGAGCTCACTTTCTCCTTCTGGGATCCACCCTTTTTCCCCCCTTAGACCATCCCTGCATTTCCTTGTATGGGTATGAGGGGATGTACTTTCTGATTAAAAGTTTGATACATTTGTAAATGCCTATAAATTTCTGATGCTTGTTTTGAAAGGGTATGGCTTCAGTCAACATTCAATTATCGAGGTGTTGATGGGGTTCACCCAGCTGTGTCTTGATCAAAATACATCTGTTTATTTTAAAAGAAGTCTTGTCTCAAGTTTTTTTTATCTTATTTGGCTCTTTAAAAACTTGGGTAATAAAAGAGTGCCTTACAGAACTACCACCTATGCCTCTAGGCTGCTCCATTAGAGCACCCCCAGTAGGGGCATGCAGGTCAACCCCATCTTGGGGCGTAGACGAGAAAAATGAAAAATGAAACAAGTACCACCAGGGAAGGGAAGTGAGAGGAAAAGACACACCCGCCAAAAAATGCCACCAGCAGAGACAGGGGGCCCAACAATGACCCCCTTTGCTCCCTAGGAGCAGTCCCCGTGGGGCAAAAAAAAAAAAAAAAATCCGCAACCCCGCCCCCCCCCCCAAAAACCACAAATCAACTCAACTAAACAGTAAGGGCAAACTGCAAACAAAATGGCCACCCCCTAGGTAAGTGTCAGGCCTAGCCTGAGGAACTCCAGGAGACCATGCAAATTCTGTTCAGCAACATTTATTAGCTACAACCTCTATCAAGAATCTTCCCAGACTGAAAACTCCGTTCCCACAATAGCTGGGAAAACAGAGTGAATTCCTCAGGGAGGTGCCAGCGTCATCCTCTTCTCTCTTCCTCGCCCTTCTAGAGACGAAAGAGGATGCGTGCCTCCCTGAGTGTGGTCTTCATAATTCCATTCCATCACAGTAAGGGAGCAAAGGAGAAAAATGCAGGAAATTCCCCCCAAAAACAGAACAGGACCACCCCCCCTTGGTGGGGGGGTACCCCACACCTTCACACACAAGGGGCCTCCAAAAGAGCTTGAGCAGCTCACCTGGAAAAACCCCAAAAACCTTAAGGTGAGAGCTGTGTTTGTTGGAGCTGATAGGGTTAGGGTTACGGTTAGGGTTAGGAATGACAACAATATTTTAGGAATGACAACAATATTTTAATTAAAAGAAACCCTCCTACAAAAGCATCCAGCTCACCCCTAGAACTGGGCGGCTGGACGCAGACAAATAAAAACTAGACAAAAAAACCCCTACTCCTATCCGGAGAAACAAAAAACGAAGGAATAAAAGGAACAGGGAAGCCTCCTCATCCGAAACAGTCCATACGGCTTCCATCACAATTCCGTGGGCCGCCCCAGTGCTACAGAAGCAGCTGCCCCTGTGTCCGCTGGCACTGTGCCAGATAGCGTCACGTAATTGGGTCCGGTGCCGGTGCCTGCTGTCTCCACGGCCACAGCCGCTGCCACCAGTCCTCTGGGAGCCGCTCCCGCTGGGCCTCCCGGATCCTGGCTGCCCGGTCAACGACCCGCTCGGCCTCTGCCTCGGCCCAGTTGTTGGGGAGGGTCCCACCGCTGCACTCCAGCCAGAGGTGTCATGTCGGAAGGAGACACAGGAGGTGGATGATGATGGTGTTAATCAAGCAGTGGGTTGACCAGGGCAGCGGGAGCAAGTGCTGCCGCTTTATCACCCGGCCTTCCTCCGCCGCCGCCATCACCTCCACGAGGACCTGCTGCGCCGCTGCCGTCAGCTCCGCCTCCACAGTCTCTGCCATCGTCTCCGTCTCCGGTCCCGCCGTCTCTGCCTCAGTCGCCACCGTCCGCCACCAAAGGCGTCTCCACGCCTGCCGCTCCTCTGGGTCACCCGGGCACACCTGCACAGGAAGAGGGGGAAGGAAGAGGAGGGTTAGGGTTAGGGTTAGGGTAACACACCTTTTTTTTAGGTAACACACCTTTTTTTATTGAAATAAAAACCCTGCTACAACCCCGTACCACCCCTATTTGGGAGGCCAGGCAACAGGCATACAAAGTAAAATCAGCGAAGGACTCAACTGTCCCACAAACGAAAAGAGGAAACAACAAGAAAAATCCCTCCCGCAACAAAACTCCACCCCACCCCCTGCCTCCCAGAATCCCCCAGATCCCACCCTCGGCACTGTGCCCCCCAGATACAGTCCGCTACACCCCAAGAGCAGCTGCAGAGGAGCAGGAGGAGGGGGAGGGGGAGGACCAGAGCAAAATGCCACCAGCTGCGAGGCAGGTCTGGGGCATGTACCAATGTCCAGTCCTATTGAGTCCGGCATAAAGTTCATGGGCGGCGACCGTGGCCAGCCCTGCAGTCTGCTAGAGGCATGGAACAAGGGCCTGGGCGCCTGCCCCTCACGTGATCGGCGGGGTGCCCATGGCTGACTTCCAAGGCCAGAAACGCCGCCACCTCATGGCTGGTCACCGGTCGCGCTCTCCAGTGCAGAGGATGTCCAGGCATGCTGCCACCGCCTCAGCCGCATGGGACGCCGACTAGTCTGAGGCTGCCGCGCTGCCTCCCAGGGCACCTCTCTCTGCCTCTCCGCCTGGAGCTCCGCCAAGATGATATAGTTCACCAGGCGTACGGTCCTCCAGGATACCTCCCAAAAGTGGGGATGCTCATGCCCGCTGGCGCCGCCACTCCACCTGTCATCCAGGGGGCCCACATGGCATGAGGGGCCCACCCCTGTCGACCACCACTCCCATCCTGGACCTGGTGCGTGGCCAGTCTCGGCTCCGTCGCCTCCGGCTCGCCCCGGTGCTCCTCCAGGCCTGTGCCGTGAGCTCGGTAGCTGTCCTGGTGGCCGCCCCCGCCTCTGCCATGGCTGCCCCAGCCCTCGCTCCTGGTGCTGCTGCTGTGCCCAACAATGACTCTTCCGGGCCTTGGCCCTCTGGGCTACTGAGTCAATCCACCGCCCTGTGGCGCCATCCAGCTCTGGCACTCCATCGTCCCCTCCTTTTGCCTCCTCCCGGCTGCCCCGTCCCCATCCCACAAAAGTGGGAGACATGGGGGCGGGGGGGCTACTGGCAGGCGCGGCCAGCCGGCCTACTCTCGGTCTGTGTATAGGGGGGGCCAGCCCAGCCAGCTCCAAGCCTGACACTATGGCCTCCCAGGGCTGCCGCGATAGGTCTGGCCAGTCCAGGAGGCCCACTACTGCCCCCCAGGTGGCCCTTACCACGCAGCACTCCGCCACAAAGTACGCAACGGAGTCCTCAAGAGCTGTCCCCCAGGCCAGGGCATCCCGTCTGCAAAGGGCACGCGGGCAAAGGTGTGCCTCCCCCACCTGGCAGGGACACACCGCCTCTGCCACCTCCCCGGGGACCCGGTGGAAGAAGCGCCAGCGGACCTCCCACAAGGAGTAGGGCACCCGCCGGTCACGGAATGCTGCCAGGGCTGAGTCTTCCCCGCCTGCCGGCAGGGCGCCAACCCCCCCACCTTTGAGCCCCATGCCCCCTTGGCCGGACCACCTGCCACGGGCCACGTGCCACGGCCCCACCACCGCCCGCTCCAGGGCCTCCTCATACACCTCCCTCCACATCGTCCCCCTCTGCATCCGGGACTCATCTGCGCTGCGGGCGGCCCATCGCCCCTGCCCCTGCACACCCGGGGCGATCCCTGGAGCGCAGAGGAGGGGGGGGCGGAGGCCCGGGGCAGTCCCAGAATGACACGCGGAAGTGTGCAGCCGGAATGCTGAATCGCTGCAGTACGTCTGGCAGACCCACCAAGAACCGGGGCAGGTGCTGGTGCGCCGCTGCCTAGAGGCAGAAGTCCACGGACCCATACCTCCGACCACCAGTGGGCCAGGAACATCTCGGCCCAGAGTGGGCCGTCCGGAGAAGCCCCTGACCCAGGGGAGGAAGAGGAGGACAAGCAGGAGGAGGAGGAGCCGGTGGCAGGTGTGGACCCATCCCCCTGATCGCCCCCACCACCCCAAGGCACCCCTCCGACCGCCAGCCCCCGCAAACTGATGCGCGGCCCCGCCGCGGCCCCATCTCCACCCAGTCCTGCGGGCACTCCCCCAAAGTTTTGGGTCAGAAAGACGGACCAGAGGGCCAGGGAGAGCTCCAGCAGGGCGAGCCCGTCCTCTGCCACCGGTTGGTGGGCGACTGGCCGCGACAGCGGGAAGCGCTCTGAGCCCCACACAAAGTGAAATATGAGGCCCGTCATGACCCGCACAAAGGCCTCTGGTGGGGGGAAAACCACCGCAAGCTGCCACATTTGGGGCAGCAAATAAGTGGCCACGAACCGGGTGCAGTGGTACATGCCGAGGCGCCGGGCGCTGGTGCGCCGCCATCAGGCAACCTGTCCCTCCCAGCACTCCGCCGCCCAGTCCCAGTTCACCCTCCAGTCGTGCGCACCCAGGCCGAAACGTACGCCCAGGACATGCACCGTTGCGGTGGCGGTGGCGGCCATGGATGGCATGGAGACCCTGCCCGGCCCCAGCAGGGACACCCTGCCACTGCCTCCACCGCAGCCCGCCGCCCCCTCCGCCTGGCCCCCATCCCACCAACCCTCCAGTGGCCAGCGCCGCAAACCCTCATCGGCTACGCTGGGACCCAGCCGCCGTAGGCTAACCACTCAGCTTTTCTGGGCGTTCACCTCGGCACCTGAGACTCACCCGAAGCACTGGAAAACGTCCCAGGCGGCGCACGCCTCCGCCGCTGACCGCACCAGGAGGGAGACATCATCGGCGTGAGCTACGAACTTCACCAGCACTGTCCCACGCGTGACCCCCGCCTGGCGCACCTGGCATGGGAAGCCCTCTAGGCGTCTGTCGGGCTCGAGCACACGCAGCACCACATTCAGGTATGGTACCCCTGCCGCATGCTGGAGCGCACGAGCAGGGCCCGCCTATGGCTGCCGTTCACCTGTGGTGTCACTCTCGCCTTCGTGTACATGAGCTGCACCATGGCCATGAACCCAGGGGGCACTCCGTGCCAGCGGAGTGCCCGCCACAGGAAGGTGTGATGGACCCTGTCGAAGGCCTTGGCCTGGTCAATCTGGACCAGGAAGCCCCCCCAATGACCTGCGCCCGCAGCCAGGAAGACCTCTTGCAACAAGCACAAGTCCGGGAGGGCACGGCCCAGCACCGCACTTGTTTGCATGCGCGCAACCAGTGGCACCACCACCCCGGCCAACCGATCGGACAACACGCCCGCCGGCACGTGGTAGTCGACATTGGTCAGGGCGATGGGCCACCAGCTGGTGGGCAACATCAGGTCGAGGTCTCCCGGCTTCCCAAAGAACAGCAGGGAGGAGGTGTAAAGAGAGGCCGGCAAGCGGGCAGCCCCCACAATTCCCGCCGCAGCTGCCGGCAGAGCACCCGCGCTGCCCCGCACCTCCTTTTCCGTGCGCGCCCGCCCACAGCACCCGCCCACTGCACTGCGAGCAGCCCCGAGAGCTGCTCTGTGAACTCCCGGTAGAATGACCACTCCAGGCCATCTGGCTCGGGTGCCAAGCGCCACCTGCCACCACACGCAATAGCTGTTCCCATTTCCACGGCAGTCAGGGGCATGAGCAGGGCACCCAGGGCTCACTGCATGGCCACCTCCTCCCCGTGCGAGAGCCCGACACCAGGGGGCAGCAAGGCCAAGAAGTACGCCTCTAGCTCATCCTCCAGGATGTTCACGCGCCCCTCATAGTAGTGCTCCATGATGGCCAGCATGCCACGCAATTCTGTGCACAGCGGGGCCATCACTTCATCACGCAAGGCCTCTATAAAGATGGGGACATAGATGAAGGAGATGTCCTCCCCAGCCAGCTGGCTCTCTCCGCCCGCCTCCCACTCCCGTGCCCCGACCACTTCTCCCCAGACACGGTCAACATGCTCCCAGAGGTGCTGCCGGTGCCGCTCACCATGGAAGTGCCCAATCTCAACGCGCGCGGCCTTCAGGTCTCCGAAGAGCACTGGGTGTCCCTATCGTATCCGCGCGTGGCAGGCCACGAAGGTGTGGACCGCCATGCGGTAGCAGGCGAACTCCGCATCCTGCCAGTGGTGCCAAGCGAGGCAAAAGCCCTGGACATCCGCCTTGGCCCTCTCCCACCAGGCGGCTAGGCTGCCCTCCTCTCCCTCATACAAATCTAGGAGGGAGACGCGGTCTTCCAGGAGGCCATCCAGTGCCTCGCGCAGGGTGTCGTCATCCAGGACAGATGGGGAAAGCCTCCAGAATGGCCTCCACACCACTTCCCACCCCGCGATCCCCACCGCCACCTCAAGGACACTGTGCACAGACCATGGCGTCACCATGACATCGCATGAGCGTACCGGCTGCCCCCCCGGCATCCACACCCGGTCCACCTGGCTAGCCGTGCCCGCCAAGTAACACGTGAACAGGGGCTGGGAGGGGCCGGCGGAGGCGCAGGGCGCCCCTGCCCCGGATTCCTCTGTTGCTGCTGTAGCCACCAGGCCAGCTGCCACTGCAGCGCACCTCTCCGCCGCCACGGGGCCTGGCTCGCAGAGCTGCTCCGGGAAGAAACCCAGCCCGCCGGGCAATGCCAGCGCTGCGTCGACCAACCCCCGGTCTCCACGGACAGCCTCCAGCGCCCGGTCCTCCACTGATAACGGCGGGGAGGGACATGAGCCAGTGGCGAGGACCACCGGACCACCGGCGGTACTGCGGCACCCGAAACAAATCGGCACCCGGTCCAACATCGCGGCCTGGTTATTGAAGTCCCCTGCCACGAAGACCTCCTGCCACGTGGTGCGCACCCTCCAGAGGTGTACCCACAGGGCTGCGCGGGCTGCTGCAGAGGACACCGAGGCGTACACCCCAAGCAGGTGGAAGGCCCATCCCCCTCCTGCACCTGGGGTGATGGCAGCACCGCCCCCCAGCCCCGGCCCCACCCCCCTGTCCCTGGCCCCGGGAGAGAAACGTCCAGCTGTACCAGCCACCCCGGGACCAGTTCCACATAGCCACGTAGACAGAGTCCCGGCTGCACCCGGACGAGCACTTCGACCCTGGCCTGCGGCTCCTCTCTATAGCTCCATAAGGATGGGCCCGCCTGCCACCGGTGCTGGGCCCCGGTCCTCTGCAGCTCCGAGACAAACGCCATCTCCTGGAGGACAGCCAGATCAAATGGAAGGCCCTGGAGGGCGCTGAGGACCTCATTGCCTGCTGCTGGAGGCCCTCGACGTTCCAGCTACAGACTCACAGGGAACTCTGGGGGGGGGGAACAGAAGAGGAAGAGGATGAGGACGGGCGGCCCTCAGCAGTAGAACCGCCAAGGACTCCACTGCGGGACTCAGCCCCACACCACCGCCTTTCCCCCCCCCCCCCCCCGCGGTCCTTCAGACCTGGCAGCAAAGGGAACAGAAGGGAAACTCACCCGAGCACACCCCTCGAGGCGCCAGTATTCTCTGCAACAGCAGGACCGACTGCCAAACCCTCTGGAGATGAGGGCTGGGAAAGGACCAAGGAGAAGGAGTCGTCCACCGCCCCCCCATCAGATCCGGAGGACAATCCAACTCAGGAGCCAGCGCCTCCACAGGGCCCAGCATACCCTCCACGCCCTCTGCCTCCAAACCTCTGGTGCACTCCACATCTGCCGAGGCATCCATCAACGGACTGAAGGGGTTCCGCGCCAGAGAAATCCCCATTGAAGCACTTGGCGCCAGGGCAAGCAGTGATGAATCTCCGGACCCCAGACCATCTGTTGCAACACCCGCCTTGCAGGGCCGGACTGACCGGGAGCAAGTCTGGCGCCACTCCTCTCTCTGCAGCAGCCCTGCTTCGAAGACACTGGCAGGGCAGGGGAGGCCGCCCAAAACAGGGCCAGGGTAAAGCTCAGGGTTGGGGACTATGGGGAAGACTGAGACCCAGGCGGGGGGAGGGCCAGGGTCAGGGGGAGGAAGAGTGAGTAGGGAAGGGTCAGGATTGGGGCTAGGGCCAGGAGAAGGGCCGGGGGGGGGGCAGGGGCAGGGGCAGCAGCAAATTTGGGGTCGGGGAAGGTTATGTTTAGGGCCATGGTCAGGGTTAGGGGTAGAGCGAGGGGTAAAGGGAGGGTCAATCCCAGGATGATGGCAGAGCAGCCACTGCTCTCTGACTCACCTCTTCAGCCCTGTCCTTAGGGTTAGAACTCTGCTCCCCGCTAGGGCGATCAGGTGCCATCTGGGCCCGACGGGGCTCCGGGCCCTCCTGGGCCTCATCCACACTCCACTGATGGATGGCACTGAGTCGTCCCTCCGCCGCCTCCTCTCCTCGCTGGGCCACCTGGGCTGCTGGGTACCGGGCCTCTGACCATTGATTATAGAACGCCAAAGGGCACCAGACATAAGCGTGCCCCGGCCGCATGCACAAGTTGCATCAGCGGGGCGCCAAACACGTTCCGGACAGATGGCCTCGGATGCCACAGTTAGCACACATCGGGGTTGTGCGGTCGAGGCGCCGATGATCAAACGCACCACAACTGAAGCCACTGGCTGCCCTTCGTAGTGCGTCTCCCCCATCTGCCCCCAGATAAAAAAACTTCGGGAACCGACAGGCCCCTGAGGGAGGGAAGGTGACAATGGCCCATAAGGTGCCCGTCCAGAATCCGTCCTCGTCGAGCACTTTCTCCGGGCCGACCCGCAGGACCCCAAAATGGCCCAGCCAGGTGGCCACGTCCTCCTGGGCGATGACTGATGTATGAAATGACACCTCCACCTCCCGCGTGTTCTCCTGCACTATCGACCTCCAGGTGAAATCCCTGAGCACCTGAGGCCGGGCCCTGGACAAATCCAGCAAGGCACGATGGAAAGCCCGATAGGCATAGTAGCTCACCAGGCAGATGTCTACTTCCTTGGAGCCGGAGGGGTGGATAATCGCCGCTACGCTCTCCCTGGGGAACCGCATCTCATCCCGGACCACTGTCTTCACCATGTAGTCGGACATCCGCCATCACGTCCTGCCCTTATACTGGAGACGAAGGACATTTCGACGAGGATCCCCGTCCAGGTCGTCCCCGTCGATGGCTGCCGCAGGAGCGGCTCCGTTGCCGCCCTGCCCTCTGCCGCCTGCAGCAGGCCCCACAGCCCTGCCTGCCGGGCCCATATCCCCTCCGAGAGCACCTGTAGCAGACAGGCCCTCCGGCGACAGAGCAGCCTGGCCAGGAGCAGGGGTACCCGTGATGGATACATACGATTGGCTGCCGGAAACCTGGGCCGCACCAACAAAGCCCGCTGAGAAGAAGGCTCAGCAGCTACTCTCTCGGGACCCACCCTGCTACTCGGGCCTTCCTCTGGATCGTCCTCCATGTGACCACCCCCTCCAGCAGCAGGGGGGTCCCGACGTTGACACTCCTGTATTGACTCCAAACCACTGATGTCATCCGAAGCGACCTCTGGCACGGCTGGAGGGTCAGGAACCCAGGCAGATGCATCCGAGCTGCATGCTCTCCCCTCCTGTCTCTATCTCCCCATCTGATGACAAGGAAGCAGCCCCCCGAAGGAGGCTCCTGCGCGCTAGCGCCCTTCGGTCATGAAGATGCTGCTGCTGAACTAGGCGATCTCTAGCCCGCCGCGAGTGGCCTGGTGAAGAAGGGGGAGAGTAAACAGGAGAAGAACCACCTCGATGCAGTGAAGAGTGGACCTCAGACCCCAGGGATCCCAGCTCCTGTGCCCGCCGCTTCCTCTTGGCATGCTGAAGTCTACCTGTCCCGCCCCGGACCTCCAAGGAAGCAGAGGAGGAGAAGCAGGGGGCCACCACTGCTCCACCTGGAACAGCGGGCTCCCCTCCTGCAACACCTGCACCCTCCATATGCCGGTCCATGCAAACCCCCCCCCCCGCTGTCTCAGAATGCGGGCGCGGTGCCTCAGCGCCACCACCATGTCATCCAAGAAGGATGTGAATCCCTCAACGGAAAGAAGGGAAGAGGCATCCCCCACCCGCTCATCCAAGGGAATCACCCCCTCCGAACGACCAAGCCACTTCCGGTGGACCGCCTGAAGCACCCGGGTCAGGCTCCCCTCATCAAGCCAGATGGGCCACTGGACTGGAGCCCGGGGACGCCGAGACACTAAGAGCTGGTCCACTGCCTGGCTTGCTGTACCCTCAACCCCGAGTCCCTCCATGAACACCTGAAGGAGGCCATCTGCCGCAGACTCCAACACCTCCAGGATCTTAACCTGACCATATTTGGAAAGGTTAATTGTGGACACTTCCGGCAAGCACACGTGTGCTGCCAGAGATCCCCAAAACCTGAGGAGGCAGTGCCTCCCCTGCACCTCTCCTGCCAACAAGTACTCCCCGAGGGAGGAGAGCGGCCTATCATGCTCTGCCAGCCATTCCCTCCAAATCCGCTGTTCTCTTGAGACAGGACTGGCAGGAGGGTCCACGTCCATTTGGCTGCTGTGCATGCTGCCCGCCTTTGAAAGAGCTTCCTGGGCTCCGGGAAGGGCACCGAGCGAGGAGACCAGCGACTCCTGTGAAATACTCGCTCGTGCAAAGGGGAGCGGTCCTGAAACCCCTCCCATGAGCCTCTGCGGCCAGGCCGTAGCCTGGGCACACCCCCAAAGCCCCCTGAGAGGCACCCTCCATGGAAGGTGCCTGCTGCTCCTGGGAGAGCAACTCTAAGCTTCCAGACTCTAAGTATCCCAGAAGTAACCCCCATCCTCCTCCCTCCAAGGAACCCCTGCTCCTGGCAGCCACCCCTCCAGGAGAGCCCACAACTGCGAGCCCCCCTCCCGAGGGGCAGAAGTCCCATCATCCTCCGGAGAAGGGAGAACTGGCGCTGCCTCAGCAGCAACAACTGCACTTGAGGTCCCCAAACCCCCAGCAGAACCGGTAGAAACTGCCCCAGAAGAGGCAGAGACAGAAGACTGCTGCCTCACTGAAGAAGCAGAGTGAAAAAAAACTTCCCTGGAAACCAGAGCCTGCAGCTGTCCATCAGGGGAAGGAGAAGCAGAGGCAGAAACTGCCAAAGCCTTCACAGCTGCACAATCAGAGGAAACTCCAGCAGAGGTACTGTGCATGCTCCACCACTAACAACTGCTGTTGTCAGAACCTGCATCACCCAACTGTTGTTGTTTTCCATTGTATTGCATTCATTGGGAGTTGGATTGATTTGTTTCTGCCACTTGTACTTTGGGGGGGGTGGCTGTTAATGGTTGTAATGGGAGTTGGGAAGCAGCTTAACCATATATGGGCAATTTAGACTGGCTTGATTGCCGGCCAGGCAGCTGGGGCCCAAAGAGCCCGGAAGAAGCTCGGGGAGGAAGGAGAGAGGTCAACAACAGGTGAAGAGGAGTCACCACGCCAGGCAATAAAGGGAGGGGGGATAAATAGAGGGAGGTTTACCCAAGGCGTTAGTTTTAGCAAGGTTCTGTTTACAAGCTACATGTACCTCTTAATAAAGAAGTATTTATCTGACCCAAGCCTGGTTGCGTGAGAATGCTTCAGAACTGAGAGTTGGACATCGTGGACGTCACATACCCCCTGGTCCAGGACCAGGAGCCAGACCCAGCTGCACAGACAGCCCCACGCCCAGCCCGGAGGCAGGATCTAGCACGGGGGAGAACGTGGCCCCTGTCATCCCACTCCAAGGGCAAAACTGCCGGTGCTGACTCAGGGAGCGGCGCTGGGGACCCGCCTGCCGGAGCCCTCTCCACTAACTGCCTCATCCGCGCTGAGAACTGGAAGTCCTCAGGCGCCCCAAGATCTTCCCGAGGGGCAGTAGCTAACACCGCGAAACAGTTGCCCCCTGCCCACTCGAGGGGCGCAGACACTGGGGAAGAGCCCTCTGGCGACCATGGCGAAGCCCAGGAGTGCTTCGAGCCCTCCTCCCTGACACTGGCCCGCCTCCTCCGGACTGTGCGGAACTCCACTCCCTCCGTTGCCTGCATAGGCTGCTCCACCTCTTCTGCCGCTGCTGAACATGGCAGCGATTCCAGTCCCGCAACCTCGCCCCTCTGCCGCAAAGCGGCCTCCGACGCATCTCCACCACCACTCCATTCCCCCGATGGGTGCCCAGAGCCCGATGCGCTTCGTGCAGAAAGCCGCCCTGCGTCTGCACCCTCCATGTCTCCTGGCAGCTCCCGGCCTGCCCGCGCCCTCCTAGCCCTGTTAACCACCGCCTGCGGGCAGCCTGCATAGTTATGCCCCTGCACCCCACACAGGTTGCAGTGCACCAGGGCCTGACATGCCGCCGCGACGTGCCCCCTCGTCCCGCACCGCGCACAAAGCGGCGACACACATGCCCATCATTGGTGATCATAAGCACCACAGCTAAAGCAGGCCGGGGGCTGCCCCACATACCTGGTCACTCCCCGGTCCCCTCCCAGGTAGAAAAACTTGGGGAGGCGACGAGAGCCCCCCCCCCCGGTGGGAAGCAGAGGATGGCCCACACCTCCCCTGTCCAAATCCCCACCTCGTCCCGCACCTTCGTGGGCTCAGCCAGCAGCGTCCCAAAGTGGCCAAGCAACGTGGCCACATCCTGCAAGGGGACAAAGTGTGACTGGAAGAAGACAGGCACCAGGCGCACATCCCCCTCCACGATGGAGGAGATGCAAAAATCCTGGAAAAGCTCCAGGTGCATCCTCCCTGCGAGAAAGCAACTGCAGATAAACTGCCAGAATGCAGCAAATGAAGGGAAGCAGACGTCCACCTCACGCGATTCTGGGGGTTGAATCACTGCTGACAGCAGCGCCACATCGAAATGCAGAGCAGACTGCACAACCATCTAGACGATGTAGCGCCGTGGCCAGAAGCCCCCGTCGCCCCCCACATACCTGAAGGAGAGGACGTAGCGCTCCCTCGACAGCGGAGAGGCCCTCACTCCAGCCGCCTCCTCCCCAGGAAAGTCCTCACCTGTGCAGGAGTCAGGATCAATCCCCATTGCTCGTAGAACTGCCAACAGGTCCGTGATGACTGACCCGGGTGTCAAGTGCCCCCCTCCCCTCCTCGTCCCTTGCCATGCCGAACCAGACCAACCTACCTCTCTGCCAGCCACCGACGCATAGGAGGGGCCTGCCCGCATGGAACCCTGCTGTGGACGAGGGGAGGCCCCCGCCCGCAAAACGGTGAACGGCTCTGGACTGGGGACTCCCGCTGCTGCCACGGACGACCATTCCGCCTGAAAATAGGGTGACACAAGATGCCCAGATGTCCCCGACACCACCCATGTAGGGTCAGACCCCATAGCATGGGGCACCCCCGGCGGGGCCCCCTCTAGCACCCGAGGAGGCCAAGGGGAAGCACACTGTAGATGCTCATAAGGATCTCCAGGGGATGAGACAGCACCTGAGTCAGCTCCTGCTGTCCCTCCCTGCTCTTCCTCACCCCCCAACCCCGACCTCAAGTCAGGGCGCTGGGCATCAAAACGTTTGTACTGGGACTCGTGCCCTCGAACTCCCTCCGAAGGCGCATCCAAAGAGTTAGGGTTGGGGTTGGGGTTGGGGTTAGGGTTAGGTCAACACACCATTTTTTTAGGTCAACACACCCTTTTTTTTATTAAAGTAAAAAGGTTCTACAAAACCCATACCTCTTCTATGTGGGAGGCAGAGCTACAATCTGAACAAAAAACACAGAAACAGATACAGAAACAATACTCCCCACCACCCTCTATCCACCCATCACACTCCCATCCCAGGGGAAAGACAAACCAAACATCCCCACCTACCCTACACATCCACTGCCCACCCCCAAAAACCCACCCCAGAAACCCAAAGAGCATCCAATGGAGGAGGAGGAGGAGGAGGAGGAGGAGGAGGAAGGCACAAACTGGGCACCAGAACCAGTCCACACAACGGCAGGAAACAGGCCACCGCCATCTGCTCGAAATCGGAAACGCAGTCCACAGAGAGACGCTGGTGCAGCCAGTCCCGCTCCACAGTCCAACTCTCTGCCTCTGAACTCTTTACGTGATGGGCGGGGTGGCCACTGCTGACCTCCAGGGCCAGAGGTATCGCCATCATTCGGCCAGCCAACGGTCCCGCTCCGCTGCGCAGATGATGTCCAAGTGTGCCGCGACATCCTCGGCCGCATGAGTTGCCAACCAGTCCGGAAAGACTGCTCTGCGCCACCTCTCCCGGGGCAACTCCTGCCGCTTCTCCGCCAAGAGCACCGCCAGCACAACGTAGTTCAATAAGCACACGGTGCTCCATGGCATGTCCCAAAATTGAGGCGTGTTGCCGCTGCCGCCCACGTCTGCTGCCATCCAAATGCCAGAGGGATCCGTCTCCTCCACTGCTGCCACCTCCAGTGCCGTCCCCTCCACCTCCGCCGGCAGCCAGCCAGCCGCAGGGCAACCAGTGTCTCGCTCTCGCTGCCGAAGAGGAGGTCGCCGCCGCTGCTGGACATCCCCAGCCGCTGCTGTCACTGCTGCCACTGCAGCCCCTGCCACCGACTCCATGACTGCTGCACCTCGGCGGGCCAGGTCTGCGGGACGCTCCTCCTCCTCCTCAGAGAGACACGGCTTCCTTCCACCCCCCACTGATCCGGCACCCCTGTTCCTGGAACAAAGGGAGAAGGCAGAGGAGGGCGGGAAGCCAAGGCCAGCCGCACTCGCGGGCCACGCACAGGAGGGACCAGTGCTGCCAGCTCCGCCCCGGACATGATCGCCTCCCAGGGCTGCCGCAGGAGATCCGGCCAATCGAGGATCCCCGCCACTGCCACCCACACCTCCCGGCCACGAAGCACTGCCTCACGAAGTGTGCGACCGTATCCTCCATGGTGACACCTTGGGCCAAGGCCTCCCGGCGGCAGAGGGCGTGCGGGCAGAGGCTGTTATGCAGAGTGCAGCTATAAACACAGTTCATGTCAAAAATACACATCAGCATTAGAGAGATTGAAAGAATGCAATGTCCATATCTTGTTCTCCAAAGAAAATCCAGCCAGAAAAGTATAAAATATCTGGTCGTTTATTGATAAAAATGCAAAACTCCATAAAATACAAGTTTAATACAAAATTGGGTAAAAAAAAAACTTCTTCTAATTTATGTAGCATCCAAGACTTATCCATTACACAAGGTTAACAAAGTCTCTAGCCAAAAACTCTCAGAGAAGAGGTACACTACTTAGTTATTAGTTACTACTACATAACCCATAAAAACTGATTACATAGTGGCTAAAATTCTACTGAGCAGTGAGGCATGTAACCCTCCTGTTTTATTGCCACCCCTTTAGTAACTAGCATACAAACGCCAGTAGGTGGCAGTAAATAGCAGTATACGTGCAATACAACAAGGCCAAACTAAGTCACACGATTTTTCTAGCCTAAACACTGTTTTGAAGATAACGAGCTGCACTTCTTCCCATGAGAAAATTCTAACAGAGGCATGACTCCCCTCCCCTCCAGGGCTGCGCCGCCACCGCCACCGCCACCTCCCCGGGAACCCCATGGAAGAACCTCCACCACACCTCCCACAGTGAATAGGGCACCCCTTGGTCGCAGAAAGCCTCCAGGTGAGAGTCGGCCCCATCATCCGACACAGTGCCCTCCTCACCCCTGGGCCTACACCCGCGGGCCGTGTGCCACGGCCCCACGACTGCCCGCTCCAGAGCCTCCTCATATACTTCCCTCCTCATCGTCCTCCTCTGCACCCGGGACTCCTCTGCTTCATCTTGGCCAGCAGCCCCTGCCATGGGCGGGTCGAGCCCAAAAGGAATCCCGAAACTAGCCAGGAAACTAGGCAGCTGGTGGTGAGCCTCCGCCATCAGGCGGAAGTCCATCCGGCCCTCGTCCCACCACCGGCGGACCGCCCACTCCTCGGAGTGCCAGTGGGCTAGAAACAGCAAGGCCCACAGGGTGCTGACATCGCCGGAACCCGAGGAGGCGTAGGGGGAGAGGGAAAGGCCCCGGGAGGGTAAGGAGGAGGAGGAAGAAGACCCATCCCCCCAAGAAGCCCTCACCCACAGCACCGCCCGCCAAACGGCCCTGTGTGCCCCATGAGCCGCGCTCCCCCCCAGAGAACCAGATGCTCCCCTGAAGTTCTGGGTAAGGAACACCGACCACAGGGCCAGGGAGAGCTCAGGCAGGGCCAGACTGCTGCATGCAACTGGCTGGTAAGCGACCGCCCACGCGAGCGGGAAGTGCTCTGCACCCCACAGAAACCAGAAAAGCAGGGGCGTCATGGCCCCCACGAAAGGCACCGGAGGAGGGAGCACCACCGCCAGTTGAAGCACCTGAGGGAGCAGGTAAGTGTCCACGTAGCGGGCGTGGTGGTACACGCTCATCCGCCAACCGGTCCGCCACCAGAGGGCAATGCACGCCTGCCAACACTCGGCCGCCCGATCCCAGTTCTCCTGCCAGGCGTGCGGGGCCGGGCCGAAGCGCACGCCGAGCAACCGAACCGTCGCGGGGGCGCCGGCTGTGGCCGCACAGATCCCCAGAGGGCCCGGTGCATACGGGTGTGGGGCACCGGCCCAGCTCGCTGACCTGCCCGTCGACTTGCCGCCATCCCACCAACCCTCCAATGGCCAGCGCCATAAGCCGTCCCCCATGCACCTGCCTTCGAAAGCCTTTGACCGGGTCCACCTGAACAAGAAAGCCGTCCCAGCATCCTGCGCCCGCCGCCCAAAAGATCTCACTGAGCAGGCAGAGGGAGTCTGGCAACACGCGGCCCGGCACAGCGCTGGTCTGTATGCGCACCACCAGCGGCGCCACCGCCCCAGCAAACCTGTCCGACAGCACGTGTGCCAGCACGCGGTAGTCAACGTTGGTGAGGGCGATGGGCCGCCAGCTGGTAGGCAGGGTCGGATTAAGACCTCCTGGCTTGTCAAAAAACAGCAATACTGAGCAGTACATAGAGGCCGGCAGGTGCACGGGAGCAGACCGCAGCGCTGCCGCCTCCCCACTCTCCTCCATCCCCGCGGCCACCGCCTGGGCCCACACGTAGCAACGGTTGAAAAGGCCCGCGAGCGGCTCCGTCAAGATCGGTGCGAACGTGAGGTAGAAGGCCCACCCCAGGCCGTCCAGCCCGGGAGCCGAGCGCCGCCGGCCACTGCGCGCGATGGCCTCACGCACCTCAACTGGGGTCACAGGGTCCTTGCGCACAGCCTCCGCCTCTGGTCGCAAGAGCCCCCCTCCGGGGGACGGAAGGGCCACAAAGTAGGCCTCCGGTGCTGCGTCCAGGATATCCCTGCGGCACGCGCAGAGCCGCTCATAATAGTGCTCCATGATGCCCAGCATGCCGCTCGTGTCCGTGTGCAGCGGGGCCGTCGCATCATCACGCAGGCCCTCCATAAAAACGGGGACGCATATGAAGGGGACGTCCTCCCCTGCGAGCCTGGTGTCGTCACCTGCCACTCCCTCCTCCCACTCCTGTGGCCGGCGACTCGCGTGCAGTGCTGCCAGAGGCGCCTCCTGAGTTGCACGCCATGAAAGCGCCCGATCTCCACGCGGGCCGCCTCTAGATCCTCCAATGACACGAGACAATCCTCGCACACCCACGTGTGGCATCCCACGAATGTGCGAACTGCAGCACGGTACTTGGTGAACTCCATGTCGCACCAGCGCCAGCGCCTGCGCCAGGTGAGGCAGAAGCCGTGCACGTCCGCCTTCACGCACTCCCACCAAGCCTCCAGGCCGCCCTCCCCATCCTTGTAAATGTCGAGCAAGGACACAAGGTCCTCCAGGAGGCCCCCTAGCACCTCACGCAGGGCTCTGTCGACATCCAGGGCGGACACGGACAGCCACCACAGCGGTTGCTGCGCCCCCGCCCACCCCACTATCTCCACCTCCACCACGAGGACCCCGTGCACCGACCATGGCGTCATGAAGACCTCGCAGGAGCGCACCAGCCGCCCCTTCGGGACCCACACTCTGTCCACCTGACTCGCTGTGGCTGCCAAATAACACCTGAGAAGGGGCCGGGGAGGGCCCGCATTCCCCACCACAGCCAGCAGCGCAGCCTCCGCACGGCGAGCCACTGCCGAGACCCCCGAGGGCGGCCTCACGGGGGGCCGCCCTGGAAAGAAGCCCAGGGCATCGGGGGCGGCTGCCACTGCCGTGTCTAGCAGCCCCCGGTCCCCCCAGACTCCCTCCAGCACTCACTTCTCAGCCGCCAGGGGTGGGGATGGACATGACTCGGCGGTGAGGAGCACCGGCTCTCCTCCGGGGCAAGCAGATCGGCACTCTGTCCGACATCGCAGCCCTGTTGTTGAAATCCGCCGCCACCAGCACGTCCCTCCATGTGGTGCACGCCTGCCACAGCCTGCCCCAAAGGGCCGCATGGGCGGCCACGGAGGACGCCGAGGCGT
The DNA here is from genome assembly GCF_059951505.1 of Python bivittatus. NCBI lineage: Eukaryota > Metazoa > Chordata > Lepidosauria > Squamata > Pythonidae > Python > Python bivittatus. The sequence continues at coordinate 194,007 of NW_028277104.1, forward strand.
AAACTCTGATCAAGCGAAAGGTGCAGGTGCCACGCATCAGCAAGGCCAGCGCCACCCGTTGGCAAGGCTGGTGCCTTGCCGGCCGCCCATCCACCAGCGTCCCCGCCTCCCCCCGGCCGCTCCCGATCACGGTCCTGTGAGCACAAAGTCCAGCTGGACCAGCCTGCCCAGGACCAGCTCAACAAAGCAGCCGAGGCGGAGCCTAGGCCGTGCACAGGTGAGCACTCCCACTACGGCCCTCAACTCCTCCCCGTAGCTCCAGAAGGAGGGTCCCCTTCTCCAGCACTGCTGAGCCCCCACCCTCTGTCGCTCTGACACAAATGCCGTCTCCTGGAGGATGGCCAGATTGAATGGGAGGCCCGCCAAGGCCTCAAGAATCTCATCCCGGCGATCCCATCCCTGGAGGCTGCCGACGTTCCAGGACACCAGCAGCAATGTTCGTGGGGGAAGACGAGGCCACTCGTCCCACGGCCGATTGCTGGCTCCGGATGCGAAGGAGAACGAGAAAAAAACGTTCACCCGAGCGTGCCCCTTGGGGCACCGTCACCCACACGGTCCCCTGCACCTGCCCCTGTGCGGGGGGCTGACGAGACAAAGATGAATGGAGCAGGAGAAGAGGAAGAAAGACGGGAAAGAGGAGGAACAGAAGAAAGAGGAACAGAAGCAGTGGCCTGTCCTGAAACAGCCAGCGCCAGCCAGGAACCAAGAGAGAGATCCACCAGGATGGAGCCCTCAGGATCTGTCAGAGGAGAGACAGGAGGAGGGGAAACACCCAGAAGGGAGAAGGAGAGGGAGGAGGAGGAAGAGGAATTGGAAAAGGAAAAGGACCACAAAGGGGACTAGAAGAAGAGGGAAGAGATGCAGACGCCGCCCCCAACTCCACGGTCCGCTCCGGGGTGGCCAGCTCCTCCCCCAAAGGGGCAAAAGGGTTCTGTGACAGTGGAATCGTGGACGAGGAAACGCCAACCTGCCCGACATGACTCCGTAAGGCTCCAGGCGCCGTCCTCTCCTCATGACATCCGTCAAACTCCGCCACGCGCTGCGTCTTCCTGGAGCGTGACCGAACCCACTCATCCCTCCCCGGCAACCCTGCATCAAAGACAGAAACCAGGGAGGGGAGGCATCCAGGGTTGGGAAGAGGGGCAGGACAAGGGATGGGGTCCGGGTGAAGGATAGGGCCAGGGCCAGGGCCAGGGCCAGGGCCAGGGCCAGGGCCAGGGCCAGGGGTAGGGTAAGGGTCAGGAGTAAGGTTAGGGTTAGGGTTAGGGTTAGGGTTAGGGTTAAGGCTAGGGTCAGGGTTAGGTAAGGGTGAGGGCAAGGGCAAGGGGAAAGGTTAAGGTCAGAGTGGGAAACGGGTACGGGATTAGGGCAAAGAACAGGGTCTGGAGCTGGGCAAAGAGGAGGGCCAAGGAGAGGGCAGGGAGTGGATCGGGGTAAAGGAGAAAGGGCAAGAGCGGAAGAAACGGCTGATGCAGACTCCCGCATCGTCCTCTGCTGCTGATGCTGCTGCCGCGACTGCTCTGCCAGGCTGGGAAAACTGGGCTCCTGGCCCTCATCGAGATCTTCAGCACCTGCCCGGCGATCTCCTCCAGCACGTCTCCGGGCTGCCTCTGTACCCTGCTGTGCCATCTGAGTGGCCCTGTGGGACCTCACCTCTGACCTCTTGGGGAAAGCCCTAGGACACCACACAAACACATGCCCCTCCTGGAGGCACAAATTACACGGCAGGGGTGCAAGGCAAGCCCCGGAGAAGTGCCCCCGAGCCCTGCACTTTGCACACAGAGGGGTCGCACACTCGCGATGACGGTGGTCAAAGGCCCTGCAGCTAAAACAAGCTGCCGGTTGCCCCTCGTACCTGGTCTCCCCCCTGTCCCCGCCCAGGTAAAAAAACTTGGGAAGGCATCTGGCCCCTAATGGAGGGAACGACACTAGGGTGCGGAACGTGCCTGTCCAAATCCCGTCCTCATTGAGGATCTTCTGCGGGCCAGCACACAAGACTATGTAATGTGACAACCACATCACCGCATCCTGCGCAGCAATGACTGAGGTCCAGAAGCTCACTTGAACCTCACGCGTGGCCTCACGTACCAACGAATGCCACGTAAAGTCCCGAAGCACGTGGGGCTTGCTGCAGGACAGGTCCAGGCAGGCTGCGGAGAAGGCTCAATGGGCCGCAAAGTCCGTAAGACAAACGTCCACCTCCTTGGACCCCGTGGGGTGGATCACGGCTGCTATGCGCTCCCATGGGAAGCGCAGCTGTCCCTGGAGCAGCTCCTTCACAACATAACGCCGGATGTCCATGCGTGCGTCCTGACCCCAGTAGCGAAAGTGCACGACGAAGTGGCGATGGGGGTCATCCTCCATGTCGTCTCCATCACTGGTGGCACTGTCCACGGGAGGCCAGACCCTCTCTTCCAGGGCACTCACGGACGATGACAAACCACCGCCGAAGCCTTGCCCTCTGTATGGCCCCCCATGCTCGGAACTGGTGAGGCTCGAAGCACGCAGGCCGGCGACCGCCACATATGTACTCACCCACTGAGGCGAAGCCTGAGCAGGCGAGGCACCACGCGGCATCCACACGGCGACTTGGGCCCTCACCCGGGTCCTCCGCCTCTGCCACGGCAGTCACCTGGAAGATCGAAGGCTCTGTGTGCTGCCTCTTCACCCGTGCTGACTTGCCATCTGAACCCACAGCGGCCTCCTCACGCACCTCACAAGGGCCCAGCTGTGGCTGGGCCATCTCCACGACACTGTCGCTTTCCTGCCCGGCCTCCTCCGTCTCCGTGGCCCCCGCCCCCGCCAATGAGGAGTCCTCTTTGGAAAACAGGCGATAGCGAGCCTGCAGCTGCTCGTCATGCCGCTGATGACGCTCCAGCTGCCTATCGCGCGCATGGCAGGAACGGTCCGCTGAAAAATGGGATGTCAAAGATGGAGGGGAACTACCCCGCCTCTGCGGCCTCTGCTGCTGCTGCTGCTGATGCGGTAGCTGCTGGTGCTGTGCCCCTCTCCTCCTGGGCCGCTCCAGCTGACCCCCATTATGGCCCACAGGCTCGGAACAAGGGGCGCTTTCCGTTGCATCCGCAGTGGCTGACTTGGTACCTGCTACTCCCGCTGCTGTCAGCTGGCGGTCAGTGACAACTCCCCGCTGGCACAGGATGTGGAAATGGTGGCAAAGTGCAACCACCAAACTGTCCAGCGAGGCGAGGAAACCACCCGCCAAAAGGAGGGAGGAGTCATCCCCCACCCGCTCAGCCAAAGGGACCACCCACCCCTCCAGCCCGCCGGCCGACTCCCTACCTACTACCTGCAGGAGCCTGATGAGGCTGCTCTCATCCAGCCAAACGGGCCAACTCGCTGGAGCGCGCGGGCGGCGAGACACAAGCAAGCGCTCCACCGCTTGCAGCGTAAGCGAGCGGGCGCGCGCCATGCTCTCCCTCCACTCCACTCCACGTCTGTGGCTGGGAGCCCCTCGCACAGCACCCACAGGATGC